>NC_134353.1:261621514-261791930 GCF_048569485.1 Anomaloglossus baeobatrachus | reverse complement strand
TACTGCCAATGGTGGCAGGCCACATGGCCACTATAAGGCCTGTGAGTTGGATGGGCTTACTGTCAAAACGTTCAACTGTATTGGCATCATGACTGCCGCTGCAGATAAAAACCATAATGAAAGAGTGAGCCATCTGCTCCCTCCTTCATCATTTCTCTTCAGCGTCAGCAGTGTTGACGTCACTACTGCGCACCTGTTGCTTCAAGATGTACAGAGCTGCAGAACACATTCCACTGACGAGATTAGAGCAGTGGGGGAAAGAGGAGAGGTTAGTATTTTTTTTCTTTAATAAATCAGTGAGTACACAGGTGGCCAATGGCCATAATACCATATGGATAACTATGTGGTTAATTATACAATTTGGAGGACTATGAGGGATTAATTATAATATACGGAGGATTAAGAGATGTGCATTATAATATATGTAGGACTATGGGGGTGCATTATACTATTTCAGTACTATGGACATGCATTATAATACTGTATATGGAGGACTATGGGGTACATTGTAATATATGGAGGACTATGAGGGTGCATTATAATATAGAGAGGATTATGGGGGTGCCTTTTAATTTATGAAGGACTATGGGTGTGTATTATAATATATGGAGGACCATGGGGGGTGCATTATAATATATGTAAGACTATAGGGGGTGCATTATAATATATGGAGGACTATGGGGTGAATTATAATATATGGAGGGCTATGGATGATGCATTATAATATCTGGAGGACTTTGGAGTTGCAATATAATATCTGGAGGACTGGGGGTGCATTATAATATATGGAGGATTAAAGGGGGTGCATTCTAATATATGGAGGATGTTGGGGGGCATTACATATATGGAGGACTATTGTGGTGCATTATATTATATGGAGAACTATGGGGTGTGCATTATAATATATGGAGAAATATGGGGTGCAATATAATACATGGAAGACTATGGAAGTAGATTAAAATATATGGAGGACTATGGAGTGTGCATTATAATATATGGAGGTTTATACTGAGATGCATTATATTAAAAGGGGGACTATGGGGTGAATTATACTATATGAAGGACTATGGGGGTGCATTCTACTTTATGGAGGACTATGAGGTGCATTGTAAAACTACATGGTAGGCAACAGAGGGCCCCATATACTGTTTGAAGGGCTAGTGGGGACCAATATACAGTCTGAAGAGCTGTGGGTGCCATTATATTGTATGTAGTTCCATTATACTGCATTGAGTGCTGGTCATAATTGGGGATCATACTGTGTTGGGGTCACCATACTTTGCTGGGGTAGTTGAGGATGTGAACAGATGGGTCATCATATTGTGCATATAGAGGTTACTGTGGAGGAATTCACTGAGATGGTATCACACAGTGTATCTGGGGCAGTTTTGTTGGTAACATACTGTATGGGTGTTTTGAAAGGAAAATCTAGGGCTTTTAACAGTAGGAATATTATTTTGTAAGGGCTGTAAAGCTGTGAGATATGTTCTAACTGTAGCTCTGGCATCCCTGCACCCCTTAATCTCGTCTCTACAGGGATGCAAGCTTACTTACCACCATGGCCGGCTCTCAACACGCTGCCCGGTGTCCCCTCGCTTCTCCACGTAGGTGCTTCCTGCATCCCCCTCCTAGGGCCTGTGCACGTGGCACAAGTCCTCCAGGAGTGCTTCTAAGGCATGCACGTGAATTGCTGCCCTTCTCTTAAAGGGCCAGCACATCATTCCCAGGAAGTGCCTCTAAGCCTATTGCTGAGAGTCACTGGGTACTTAAGGCGCTCTCCCACCAGGGAGACCCGTGATCAACACTCGTGTTCAGTTAGATAATAGTTCTGTGCCCTAGCCAACTAGTTTTCAGGTCCCCCCTTGTCCATACTGTCCTGCCTTTACCTGGGTCCAGTCCGTCCTGCCCTGTTACCACCTGGTTCCAGTCCATCCTGCCCTGTTGCCATCTGGTTCCAGACCATCCTGCCTTGTTGGCACTGGGTTCCAGTCCATCCTGCCCTATGACACCTGGTTTCAGTCCATCCTGCTGTTAGTACCTGGTTCCAGTCCGTCCTGTCCTGTTTGTACCTGCTACCTGTCCGTCCTGCCCAGATGACACTAGTGACTCTGCCTGTCCATCCTGGCTATGCCATCTGTCTCAGCTACCTCGGTGGTTCCTGTCCTTGCTTGTGACTCTTCAATTCAAGAAAAGGGTTGTCCAGCACCTTCCGATTTGACCTTTTAATTCACGTCAGACTTCTTCATTTCATAAGAAATAACTTTTATTGTGCGTATTTAAAATCATGCTTAAAAACACATGTCTTGTCTTATGAGTAAGAGCTCTTAGGAGCTTGAAACGTGTAAGACAAGACGTGTTTTTAAGCATGATTTTAAATATGCACAATAAAAGTTATTTCTTATGAAATGAAAAAGTCTTATGTGGATTAAAAGGTCAAATCGGATGGTGCTGTACAACCCTTTTCTTGAATTCTGTTGAAACCACTACTCAGGAGCCGACCTGTTGTTTGCCTGTGCACTGACCACTTTTAATGGACTTGGGATGGGTGAGCTGAATCCCCCCTCTTTTTCCTTCTTGTAACTTGCTTGTAACTCTGCCTGTCCATCCTGGTCATGCTGTCTGCTTCAGCTATCCTGGTAATCCCTGCCTACACTCAACACTCAGCCTGTCTGCACCCGGGTCCGTCTCTGCCCTGGGGGTCAGGTGCCACAGTCCTGGTCACTGACCTAGGTGTGGCACCTGATGTCCACCTTGTGGTGAGCACTTAGTCAAGCCCCTCCCACTAATGGGTAAGCCCAAGGCCCACCTGTAATCCAGTGGATCCACTTCAGCTCAACACTTTACTATGCCCGGTGACGAGCGTTATACATAAGCAGCCGGATATTAATTAATATTTTTTTGCTTTTTTTTGTGTGGAGGGGGCAATAAGAACTTTTCCAATAGGGGCCCATGATTTCTATGTATGCCCCTGACCTTGTGTACTGTTCTAAAAGGACTTCTACAACCATTCTTGCATATCAGACTACCCATATTCAATATTAACAATATCACACTCATTTATTATATAAATCAATAATTGGATCCAAAATACAAACTATACATACGCAGATAATTATTTTATAGTGGGTGATAGTGAGGATCTACTTCAGATCTTTTTATACACAGCTTTATCAACTCCACATCTTTATTACTGCATACTGTATATCTTGTAGGACAAAATAGTGATTGAGAATTATCTAATGTCTAATCTTTACTGTCCTTCATCTGTAACTGCTTCATTCCCAATCATCATAATTATCGTAATGTTTTGTAATGATACATTTCCGTTCTCAGGTTTAAATGTGGTCCTTTATTATTAAACATATTAAAAGATTTTTACTTTTCCCTCTTACACAGAAACACGCCACAGCTTGTGAAAATGATTCACACAAAGGGGCATGCTGAAACCATCCAATCTATAATTACATGCTGTCACTGATATGCTAGATCTTTTTATGAAGGGTTGTGATGATAAAATGAGTCTAAGCAAGCACTGAATGTTGTGGCAACAAAACAACGGTACTTGTGACTTAAAAAGCAAGCTGCTAGAATATTATGACTTGAAAAGTATACTGTACTTCAAGTAGGAAACAAAGGGGACTTATTCAAAATTGCAACTCATGAGAATCTCTAATGTATATATACTGTATATGTGCTACGAGTAGAGCGAAGTGTTTTATTCTATTAGACCGAAAAAAGTTTATTTTTCTTAAATAAATGTAAAATAATCCTAAATTAGCACAGTATTCTTAAAATTTCTGAGGATCATAAAATTAAAATAAATCATTTATGCAAACATGACAGCAGTATTACGCTGACTGAGAGAAAATTCCAGCTTAGAATGTGAATGGGGCCCCGGCCAGTGGCTACCACCCGTAGTCCAATCTTAAAATCTTACTGTCCTGCGGAAAATTCACAAGGTTTGAAACTGGTGGCTCAGGTTAAAAGAAATTCTCATTAGATGGATATATATCTATATATATACCGTATTTTTCGCTTTATAAGACGCACCCCCAAATTTGGTGAAGGAAAAGAGAATTTTTTTTTTTTAATGTTAAATGGGGTCCATCTTATAATGCCAGTGTCCCTCTAACAAATCATATAGGGTATATGTCCCTCATAGCCCCCCATCCTAAAATTAGCCCCCTTAATCTGGATATGGCCCCCTTATATTGAATATAGCCCCCTTGTGATGGCACACGTTCCCCTGTGCTGCCTATGGTCCCCTATGGATTGCACACGTTCCCCTGTGTTAGATAATGCTCCCATGCTGCTGCCCATGGCCCCTATAGATCGCACAAGTCCCCCTGTGTTAGATATCGCCCCCATAGTGCTGCCCATGGCCCCTATATAGATCGCACAAGTCCCCCTGTGTTAGATATCGCCCCCATAGTGCTGCCCATGGTCCCTATAGATCGCACAAGTCCCCCTGTGTTAGATATCGCCCCCAGGCTGCTGCCCATAGTAAAATAAAACCCTCTTTCCTTACCTCCTCCAGCGCTGATCTCCCTCCTGTCTCCCTCCGTGCTTCTCTTCCTTACTTCCTGGTTCTCAGTGCGGTCATGTGATCGGCACAGCAGACTGAGATCTCTGCCTGCCTGATCACAGTGGAAGCAGGGACAAGAAACGCTGGATGGGGTAAGTAAAGGTTTTGGTTTTTTTTTAGAATGAGCAGCAGCCTGGGGGCCAAATCTAACACAGGGGGGGCATGTGCCATCACAGAGGGGCGCAGGCTCATATAATATGGACCGCTGCCCCAGCCCCTCACTGCGTGCGATTTCAGCACCATTGGAGATGGACAGTGGCTGTGCATACTATATGAGCGGGAGCAGGAGATCAAAGGCTGCAGCCCGCAGCGTTCCCCTGCACTCCAGAGCTGCTGCCCCCACCTCCCCTGGACGCTGCAGTGTACATATATATATACCCCCCCCGTATATTCGGCTTATAAAATGCACCCCCTACTTTCCCCCAAAATTTGGGGGAACAAAAGTACGTCTTATAAAGCGAAAAATACGGTATATATATATATATATATATATATATACAGTATATATATATATATATATATATATATATATATATACTAGCTGTACTACCCGGCTTCGCCTGGGTTAATAACTGCTGTTAACAAAATAGAATGTATTACCAAAAATGTATTCTGCACACAAAAAACACAAAACAAATAGTTATAAATGTAATTATTAAATTGTTGCCTATATTAACCAATCAGAGCTCAGATTAATTAACTTTAGCAAATAGAAGCTAAGCTGTGATTGGTTGCTATTGGCAGCCTGATAAATCTCCAGGCAACAGAAAGCCCTCCCCCCTGACAGTATATATTAGCTCACACATACACATAATAGACAGGTCATGTGACTGACAGCTGCCGTATTTCCTATGTGGTACATTTGTTGTTCTTGTAGTTTGGCTGCTTATTAATCAGATTTTTATTTTTAAAGGATAATACCAGACTTGTGTGTGTTTAGGGCGATTATGTGGCGAGGTTGGTGTATGTGTGGTGAGATGTGTGCTGAGGGTGGTATATGTGTTCAAGCACGTGGTAGTGTGTCGCGCATTTTGTGTGTGTGTTCATATCCCCGAATGTGGTGAGTATCCCATGTCGGGGCCCCACCTTAGCAACTGTACGGTAAATACTCTTTGGCGCCATCACTCTCATTCTTTAAGTCCCCCAGTTCACATCTGGCAGCTGTCAATTTGCCCCCAACACTTTTCGTTTCACTTTTTCCCCATTATGTAGATAAGGGCAAAATTGATTGGTAAATTGGAACGCGCAGGGTTAAAATTTCGCCTCACAACATAGCACCCGGCGCTGCCCGGGATAGTAACTGTCTCTCTGTTTCTCTCCCATTCTCTGTCTGTCTCCCCCTCTGTATATCTCTCTGTCTCTCTCTTTGTCTGTCTGTCTCTTTCCCTGTCTGTCTCTTTCTCCATCTGTCTCAATCTCTTTCCCAGTCTGTCTAGCTATATCTTTCCCAGTCTGTCTATCTATGTCTGTCACTTTCCCTGTCCGTCACTTTCCCTGTCTGTCACTTTCCCTGTCTGTCACTTTCCCTGTCTGTCACTTTCCCTGTCTGTCACTTTCCCTGTCTGTCTGTATCTTTGTCTGTGTCTATCTCTTTGTGTCTGTCTCTTACCTTGTCTATGTCTGTTTCTTACCCTCTCTGTGTCTGTCTCTTTCCCTGGCTGCATTGTGACACGCCAACATTCCATATAAGGGCGTGGCTGCGCATTCTTCTGAAGTTCTGGCTGCACTGTGGCTCCGAGCTCCATTTGCTTTAATGGAGGCAGTTTTTTTGGCGAATAACTGTAAAGAGCGGGGTTAAAATTTCCCCTCAAAACATAGCCTATGACGCTCTCGGGGTCCAGAAGTGTGAGTCTGCAAAATTTTGTGGCTTTAGCTGCGACGGTGCGGATGCCAATCCCGGACATACACACACACATACACACACACACACATACACACACACATTCAGCTTTATATATTAGATATATATATATATATATATATATATATATATATATATACACTACGGTACAAAACTTTGATTTCGCTTAGATATTTCCTTATTTTTGAAAGAAAAGCACATTTTTTTCAATGAAGCTAACATTAAATTAAACAGAAGTAAGCTTCATACATTGTTAATGTGGTAAATGACTATTCTAGCTGTAAACGTCTGTTTTTTAATGCAATATTTACATAGGTGTATAGAAGCCCATTTCCAACAACCACCACTCCAGTGTTCTAAAGATACATTGTGTTTGCTAACTGTGTTAGAAAGCTAATGGATGTTTAGAAATCCCTTTTAAAACCCTTGTGCAAGTATGATATAACAGCTGAAAACAGTTTTGCTGATTAGAGAAGCTATAAAACTGACCTTCCTTTGAGCTAGTTGAGAATCTGAAGCATTACATTTGTTGGCTCCATTAAACTCTCAAAAAAGCCCGAAAAAAGAGAACTTTCATGTGATACTTGACAGACTATTCTTGTTCTTCGAATTGAAGGCTATTCCATGAGAGAAATTGCCAAGAAACCGAAGATTTCCTACAACGGTGTGTACTACTCCCTTCAGAGGAGAGCACAAACAGGCTCTAACCAGAGTAAAATTAGAAGTGGGAGGCCCCGCACAACTGAGCAACAAGACATGTACATAAGAGTCTCTAGTTTGAGAAATCGACACCTCACAGGTCCTCAACTTGGTATTAAAATATTATAAGTCTTTATGATCTCTCCATGTATGCCTGCACCGCATGCTAAGGCAGTTAGAAGCAATAGAAAGCGAGCCCTCCCTGGTGTAACAGGCCTTCCTGCCCTTACGATGTATCGGCCAGCCAAGGCCACATCGGAGTGTAGGGGGGATGTAGCAGTATACCGAGCGCCAGTGACAGGTGCTCAGTGTAAGTGACCTGTTTGGCGGTCACCATCCGGTGGGCTCACTGCAGGCTGTTGGTTTATTCACTGCGCACTTAGGAATCTTGGCACGTGAAGATCTAATGGGTCGTGGGCGTTGTCAGCAGATCATAAATTCATTATGTGCGGATGGTAAAACAGACAGGCGTCGCATTGTTGATATCTTCCTGGGGCATAGGTTCATAGGCTGTCCTAAGCATCTGCAACGTTGGTCTTAGATAGGGTTAAAAACTCTGGATGAGCCTGATGAATTTTATTATTCATTGGAAATAATTATATTCTGTTGCACAGTGTGCAACATATATGTTTTCTGTGGCAGTGTAGGACTTTTTATTCTAGCCCAATGTTGGGCGCAAAATTCGTGGGCACATTATGAGAATATTTTTATTAATGAGCACTTTGTGGGGAGTTTCTTTTTCAGAGAATACATTGTGGGGCGTATTTTCATTCAGGTTATAGTGTAGGGGGAATGGATATTTATATTTAGTGGTACAGTATAGGGCAGTCATGGCGAACCTTTTACAGGCCGAGTGCCCAAACTGTAGCCCTAAACCCATTTTTTTTTTCCGAAGTGCCAACCAATCCTATTATGTAAATAATTGATTGTAACCTTACCTTTGCAGTCTTCTCTTCTCTTCAGCAGGGGCATCACGCTCATGCATGCTTACCACACATTAAAGCTGATCCCCTGCCCTTTCCAGACACAGCAGTTGGATTAATCCCTCTGGAAAAAAATTGCAGCATATTAGGCAGAGATTTTAGCCTGGAATGCAATCAGATTTCACCCTGTAATCCACATCTACATTTCAAAGTCTGAACATCTTGAAATCCCATATTAACGTACAAGTTGCTCCCCTCCCCCTTCATTGTGTAGTTATGTCCCCCTTCCTGGCCACTTCCTGGTAAACATGTCCCCCATCCTGATATATATTTCCTACATTCTGGTATATTTGTCCCCATCATGGCCCCATTCCTGGTAAATGTACCCCATTCCTGGTAAATGTCCTCCACTCTGGTAAATGTACCCCATCCTGGTAAATGTACCCCATCCTGGCATATTCCCCCATGCTGTTAAATGTACCTCATCCAGGAATGTTCCCTTATCCTGGTAAATGTCCCCTTTCCTGGTAAATGTCACCCTTCCTGCTAAATGTTCCCCATCCTGGCATTTGTCCTCATCCTGGCATGTTCATGCACCCCCATCCTGGCAAATGTATCCCCCTTCCTGCTAAATGTTCCCCATCCTGGCATGTTTCCCCTCATCCTTGCAGTCATATTTCCCCCCATCCTTGCAGTCATGTTTCCCCCCATCCTTTCAGTCATGTTTCCCCCCATCCTTGCAGTCATGTTTCCCCCCATCCTTGCAGCCATGTTTCCCCCCATCCTTGCAGCCATGTATGCCCCGTGCGCTCCTTATGTTTGCCCCCGTGTGCTCTCTATGTTTGCCCCGTGCGCTCCCTATGTTTGCCCCCGTGCGCTCCCTATGTTTGCCCCCGTGCGCTCCCTATGTTTGCCCCGTGCGCTCCCTATGTTTGCCCCCGTGCGCTCCCTATGTTTGCCCCCGTGCGCTCCCTATGTTTGCCCCTGTGCGCTCCCTATGTTTGCCCCAGTGCGCTCCCTATGTTTGCCCTGTGCACTCCCTATGTTTGCCCCATGCGCTCCCTATGTTTGCTCTGTGCTCCCCATGTTTTCCCCGTGCTCCCCATGTTTGCCCCGTGCTCACCATGTTTGCCCCGTGCTCCCCATGTTTGCCCCATGCTGGCTCTGTCCCCCACACCTTGACACAGCTTACAAATAAAAAAAAAAAAAAAAAAAACCCTCAACCTTGCAGCAGCCGCTCCATCGCTGCGTCCTCAGTTAGTTCAGTTCCCGCGCGGCTACAAGACGCCTGTGCCGCCTAATGACGCTCCTCCGTCTCCTAGGGAACAGGCCTGCGGCCCAGGAGAGGAGGCGTGTCAGAGCGAGGAGAAATGTCTCCTCTGCTCCAACACCACTTTGCACTGTCGGCGCGACCACACCGACAGTGCAAAGTGGCTGAATGTGGCGACAGCGCACGTGCCAGCAAAAAGAGCTCTGCGTGCCCAGTCTGGCACGCGTGCCATAGGTTCACCATCACTGGTATAGGGCATTATATTCTATAGGCACCTTGTGGGACAATTTGCATTCAAGAGCATAGTGTTGGGAGTGAGACAAATTTACAATTAAGGGCACAACATTATTTTAATACAGCTGTTTCGTATAGTCCATTTTTTTCTCATGGGCAAAGGGGTGGTATTTTTTATTTAGGCCATCAGTGATTAGAAAAAAATGGAGCATCAGATCAGGGATTCTGAAGATGTGTCAGAAATTACATCCGGTAATAGAAACACGATCTTGGTTCTACAATATTTAAGTCATAAATAGAGATGAGCAAAGCCGAGCTGTAAAGGTCGGGGTTCACCCATGTCCAGTGCTTAAATACGAACACAGATGCTGATCAGATGCTGAATAAATTTTGTTGAAACGCTGCAACGCAGTCAATCAACAAGCTTTTCAGCTGTGGGTACCACCGCAGCCATCACAGCCATGCCTAGTTTTGGCATGGTTGTGATTGGCCATACACCATGTGACCAGGCCTGTAAAACTGATGGTCATGGGTGGCATCGCCTTTATGCTCTTACATGTGTAGGGATAGCATACTAGTTGAGTAAGGGAGAGTGTTCAATTACTCCTCTTACTCCTCTGCATGCTCATATAACAGGTTCTGTGTGGGCATTGTGCACCAGACTCCATTGGGATAGTCTTAAAAAAGGCTCTGTGAGGGTACTTTGAAAAAAGGCTTTGTGTAGTGTAGTCACTCTGTACCACCCTCTGTGTGGGTACTCTTAAAGAAGGCTCTGTGGAGGTACTCCTAATAAAATCTCTGTGGGATACTCTGAAAAAAGGCTCTGCTTGGCCACTCTGAAACAGACTCTGTGGCATATTCTTGAAAAAGCATCTGTGAGGGTAGTCTGAAAAAAAGCTCTGTGTGGGGGTCTCTGCATCAGGCTCTGGGGGAACTGTGAAAAAAGGCTTTATGTGGGCACTCTGCAACAGGGTCTTTGGGGGTACTGTTAAAAAAGGCTCTGTGAGGGTACGCTTAAAAAAGCCTCTGTGGGGGTACTCTCAAGAAAGGCTCCGTGAAAGTACTATTAACAAGGGCTTTGTGCAGGTACTGTTAAAAAAGGCTATGTAGGGGTACTCTTAAAAAAGCTCTGTGGGGAACTCTGAAAAAAGACTTTGTGTGGGTACTCTGCACCAGGCTGTGTGGGGAACACTGTTAAAAAAGGCTCTGTGGGGGTTCTCTGAAAAAAATGCTCCGTGTGGTGGTTCTGCACCAGGATCTGTAGAGGTACTCTTAATAAGACTCTGAGTGGGTACTATTAAAAAGGCTCTATGGGGCTACTCTTAAAAAAAACTTTGTGGGGTAATTGTAAAAAAGACTTTCTGAGGGTACTTTTAAAAAAAGGCTCTGTAATGGAACTCTAAAAAAAGGCTTGTTTGGGCACTCTACAACAGACTTTTTTATTAAAAAAAGGCTCTGTGAGGCTACTCTTAAAAAAGACTTTGTGTGTGCACTCTGCAACAGGCTCTATGGGGGTACTATTAAAAAAGACTCTGTGGCAGTACTATTAAAAAAGGCTGTGTACAGGTACTGTTAAAAAAGGCTCTGTGAGAGTAGTCTGAAAGCAGGCTCTGTGGGGGGTACTCTGAAAAAAGACTGCATGGCCACTCTGCACCAGGCAATGTCGAGGTACTCTGAAAAAAAGCTCTGTTAGGGCACTCTGAAAAAAAAGGCTCTGTGGTGGTACTCTGAAAAAGGCTCTATCTTGCCACTCTGCACCTGGCTCTGTTGGGATAGTCTTAAAAAAAGATTATTTTGGTGGGCTCAGGCTCTGAGGGGGCACTCTGAAAAAAGGCTCTGTGAGGGCAATCTGTACCAGGCTCTGTGTGAATACTTTTAAAAAAAGGCCCAGTTTGGGTATTCTTTAAAAGATTCTGTGGATGTACTCTGAAAAAAGGCTCTATGGGGGTACTTTTAAAAAAACCCAGTGGGGGTAATCTTAAAATGGGCTCTCTGGGAATACTATGAAAAAAGTTTCTGTGTGACCACGCTGCACCAGGCTCTATGTGGGTACTGTGCGCCAGTCTATGCGGGGATACTTTTAAAAAAGTCTTTGTGGGGGTACTTTTAAAAAAAGCCCAGTGGGGGTAATCTTAAAAAGGGCTGCTTGGGAATACTCTGACAAAAGTCTCTGTGTGGCCAAGCTGCACCAGGCTCTTTGGGGGTAATTTTAAAAATAGCTCTGTAGGGGTACTTTGAAAAAAGGCCCTGTGTGGCTACTCTGCACCAGGCTTCATGGATGTACTCGTAAAAAGGCTCTGGGGGGTACTCTTAAAAAGGTTCTGTGTAGTTATTTTGCATCAGACTGTGTGACGTTACTCCTAAAAAAAAAGGCTCTTTATGGACACTCTGCACCAGACTTTGTGGGGGTACTCTTAAAAAACATTCTTTGGTGGCTCTCTGAAAAAGACAGTGGGGGCACTCTCCATACAGGCAATGTTATAATCTGCAGGGCATTCTCTTTAAATATAGGACGTGTAATATTCTGCATTTTTTTTGGGTGCAAAAATGAGGAGCGCATCAAATAGGGGATGTGGCTATGGCTGGATGTGGTCGATCTGTATCTGCTGTGTACCCAAATGAAACACCTTCCTCTGGTGCACACAGGCAACAAGACGTTTGATGTAATTTCATAGGCCCAAGCACCGCTGGACAAATTGATAGGTCAGAAAAAGTACATGAGGTTTTAGATTGGATGGCTGAGTGTGCCTTCAGTTTCTTTGCTTTGTCTTCCACCCAGTCCCCTGTTTAAAGGGCAGAGTTTGCACCTGCGTCCCATTGGCATTTGTCTTCCACTTAACCTGCCTTGTAAATCAGGCAAGCCCCAAGTCATGCAGCAGTCCCTTTTGCTTTTTGATGACTCCGCTGACAGGTGTTCTGAGGGCCATCCACCCTGACACGCCCAAGAAGGGACAGAGAATGAGTGCACTGATGTCCAATCACTTGATCAGTTTGAGGATGAGAATGTGGGATTGCTAGTGGACATTGGACTACCACAGTATATCACTGATTATGATCGTGCAACAAAGATGCTAACTACTGCGGCTTTCAATAGAGACCGACAAGGAGGACAGGGGTGAGGACGGAGAGGGTGGAAGATGATGCGGGAGATGATGATGTCCTAGGCCCCAAATGGAGTTAAAGCCATCAGAGTGATGTGTCCAGTTCAGAGCTGGTGGTGGTCCCGCTGCAAGTTCCTGTCTTCCCTTCCTGGCAGGGACACCAACGCACTCATCGACGTATTAAACTGCTCATTCCCCTGCCTCTCCTCAGCCGTCCATGTGTTCCTCCTGCTAGTCCAACCATTCTGCTGCCTCCTGTCTTGGGGCCTGTGCACAGCACAAATTCCATAGGGCGCACTTAGGGTGTGCACTGCTTCCCTTTCAATCCGATCATGATCTCAGGTGGGATCAGAAATCCTTAACCGATCCTTGGCAGGATCGCTCATCTTTATCTAGTATGTACCAGCTGTCTTGTCTGCACCTGAGCCCATTCCTGCTTCCATGATCTCTGGGGTCATTTGCGATGGCCCGGACACTGCCCTAGGAGTAGTACCTGGCACCTACTGGAAGCCAAGTACAACCTTACCATCAGAGGCTCTGATGAGTACCAGGTAAGCACTTAGTTAAGCCTCTCCCATGTAAGGGTAGGTCTGAGTTTCCCCTGCGGTCCAGCTAGTCCACTCCTGATCACACCCATGAGAGTTACAGTAGAGTGCAAAAGCACATTGACCAACCACTAGCCAGTACGTCATCTGCTACTGCCCATCATGCCAATGAACTGAACACCAAACGCATCTCAAAGGAGCTCCCTGGCGTAGCATTTCTTCAGGTAATGTGCCGACGACAAGACACTGGTTGTTTGCACGCTGTGCCATTAGAGCCTTAAGTGAGGCATAAATATTCTGAACCTGAGCACCACCTGCATGATGAGGCATCTTAATGCAAAGCATGAGCTGAAGTTGAGTACAGACCTGAAGAACCAGGAAAGTTATGATGCTCCTCCTTCTCCCTTTTTTTCTACAGTCCCTGTCTCTTCCTCTCCCTCCCTGACCAACAGGGCCACCTGAATCTCTGCAAAGAGAGGATGTGACACTACCAGCAGAGTCACCGAGCATCTCCACATTATCCCATGGAAGTGTTCAGCTCCCCATCCCCCTAACACTAGAGAGAAAAGGAAGTACCCGTCTACTTACCCATGAATCCTGGTCATGAATAGCAGTATTTCCAAATTACTGGCCTTTGAAATGCTGCCATACCAGCTGGTGGAGATAGACACTTTTACCAGCTTATGCTGGTGGTTGCCCCACACTACGTGGTTCCCAGCCACCACTACTTTTCCAGGCAGGCCATCCCTGCCCTGCATAATCAAGTTGCAGAGAAAATCAGATATGCACTGAGCAACGGCATCAGTGGCAAGGTCCACATAACCACCGTTACAAAAACTAGTAAGCATGGGGAGGGATGTTATGTCTCCCTAAGGCTATGTGCCCACGCTGTGGAAAATTTACGGAATTTGCAGCAATTTTTTCGTGGAAATTCCATGTATTTTTCAAAAATCCGCAGTACAGCGAGTCCCCAGCTATTCCTATGGATTCCAGCAGCAAAAACAATTGCATGTCACTTCTTTTCCGCAGGTAGCTGTGGGACTGGCTATAGGAGGAATCTCCAGTAATGCCAGGCCTGGATTCAGTTACCTGCACTGAACTTCGGAGCTGTCACCTGAGCTCCGGAGTGCAGCGTAGACTAAACTGCGAGCGCCGAGTGATTGATTCCCCAGCGATTGCAGTTTAGTTCAGGCCGGGCTGATCTCCGGAGCTCAGGTGACAACTGTAGAGAGGCCGGGCTGCACTCCAGAGCTGTCACCTGAGCTCCGGAGATCGGCCTGAACTAAACTACAATCGCCGGGGAATTAATCACTCGGCGCTCGCAGTTTAGTCTAGGCTGCCCTCCAGAGCTCAGCTGGGAGCTGCGGCGTTCAGTGCAGGTAACCGCGGCCATGCCTGGTATTACTGGAGATTCCTCCAGTAGCCAGTCCGACGCTGGCTGCGACATTTCCGAACCAAATCCGCACCAAATCCGCACCAAATCTGCAGCAAAACGCAACATACCGCATGCGGATTTGGATGCGTATTTCGATGCGGTATTTTCCCAAAAGTGCGGAAATCTTACTGAGCCTATGGAATTTTCTTAAGAGAATTCCTTTTCTAGTGCACACAGGGCCTAATTATAGAATTTCTAAGTGTAGAACCTGAAGCTAAAAATTTGAATATCAACTCTGCCCCAATGTTTCATCTCCTTACCTATCCTTCATATGAGAAAAGGATAGACCTCTGCTACTGGTAAATTTCTATGTGTACCTTTAAAGTTGAAGGAGTGTGCTGTACCAATGTCTGTACTTTTTTTTTCTTTGCTAAACCAAACCATCACGTGTTTCTCAATGCATTGATTCTAGAACAATGCCCCCTGGGAAATATGCAAAACATGAAAGCAGTGGAGACACCATCACATGTTTCTCAACGCTGGCAGGAAACTAGCCAGGTCTCCTACCAGCGTTGAGAAACATTGGATGGTGTCTCCGCTGCTTTCTTGTTTTGCATATTTCCCAGGGGGCATTGTTCTAGAATCACTGTGTTGAGAAACACGTGATAGTGTCTCCGCGGTGCTGGATGTTGATCTCCCTAAGGTCAACCATCCTTACTTATGTAGCCTTTTTACTAGGCAATGCTCCCACTAGCCAGTTTCCTACTCCACACTGATGAGGGTCAAATACACCAAAACAGCTGTCTGTGGATGGATACCATGTTTTGGCATAGGCGGTTTCCTTGACTGGAGACTGCCCTTCCCGTGGTTGTTCCTTCTCGGTGAAAGACCTGGCCAGTTTCCTGCCAGCGTTGAGAAACATGTGATTGTGTCTCCGCTGCTTTCTTGTTTTGCATATTTCCCAGGGGGCATTGTTCTAGAATCACTGCGTTGAAAAACACGTGATGGTGTCTCCTCGGTGCTGGATGTTGATCTCCCTAGGGTCAACCATCCTTACCTATGTACAGTTAGGTCCAGAAATATTTGGAAAGTGACACAATTTTCGCAAGTTGGGCTCTGCATGCCACCACATTGGATTTGAAATGAAATCTCTACAACAGAATTCAAGTGCAGATTGTAACGTTTAATTTGAAGGTTTGAACAAAAATATCTGATAGAAATTGTAGGAATTGTACACATTTCTTTACAAACACTCCACATTTTAGGAGGTCAAAAGTAATTGGACAAATAAACCAAACCCAAACAAAATATTTTTATTTTCAATATTTTGTTGCGAATCCTTTGGAGGCAATCACTGCCTTAAGTCTGGAACCCATGGACATCACCAAACGCTGGGTTTCCTCCTTCTTAATGCTTTGCCAGGCCTTTACAGCTGCAGCCTTCAGGTCTTGCTTGTTTGTGGGTCTTTCCGTCTTAAGTCTGGATTTGAGCAAGTGAAATGCATGCTCAATTGGGTTAAGATCTGGTGATTGACTTGGCCATTGCAGAATGTTCCACTTTTTTGCACTCATGAACTCCTGGGTAGCTTTGGCTGTATGTTTGGGGTCATTGTCCATCTGTACTATGAAGCGCCGTCCGATCAACTTTGCGGCATTTGGCTGAATCTGGGCTGAAAGTATATCCCGGTACACTTCAGAATTCATCCGGCTACTCTTGTCTGCTGTTATGTCATCAATAAACACAAGTGACCCAGTGCCATTGAAAGCCATGCATGCCCATGCCATCACGTTGCCTCCACCATGTTTTACAGAGGATGTGGTGTGCCTTGGATCATGTGCCGTTCCCTTTCTTCTCCAAACTTTTTTCTTCCCATCATTCTGGTACAGGTTGATCTTTGTCTCATCTGTCCATAGAATACTTTTCCAGAACTGAGCTGGCTTCATGAGGTGTTTTTCAGCAAATTTAACTCTGGCCTGTCTATTTTTGGAATTGATGAATGGTTTGCATCTAGATGTGAACCCTTTGTATTTACTTTCATGGAGTCTTCTCTTTACTGTTGACTTAGAGACAGATACACCTACTTCACTGAGAGTGTTCTGGACTTCAGTTGATGTTGTGAACGGGTTCTTCTTCACCAAAGAAAGTATGCGGCGATCATCCACCACTGTTGTCATCCGTGGATGCCCAGGCCTTTTTGAGTTCCCAAGCTCACCAGTCAATTCCTTTTTCTCAGAATGTACCCGACTGTTGATTTTGCTACTCCTAGCATGTCTGCTATCTCTCTGATGGATTTTTTCTTTTTTTTCAGCCTCAGGATGTTCTGCTTCACCTCAATTGAGAGTTCCTTAGACCGCATGTTGTCTGGTCACAGCAACAGCTTCCAAATGCAAAACCACACACCTGTAGTCAACCCCAGACCTTTTAACTACTTCATTGATTACAGGTTAACGAGGGAGACGCCTTCAGAGTTAATTGCAGCCCTTAGAGTGCCTTGTCCAATTACTTTTGGTCCCTTGAAAAAGAGGAGGGTATGCATTACAGAGCTATGATTCCTAAACCCTTTCTCCGATTTGGATGTGAAAACTCTCATATTGCAGCTGGGAGTGTGCACTTTCAGCCCATATTATATATATAATTGTATTTCTGAACATGTTTTTGTAAACAGCTAAAATAACAAAACTTGTGTCACTGTCCAAATATTTCTGGACCTAACTGTATATATATAGATATATATATACCTATATATATATACCTATGTATATATATATATATATATACATATATATATATATACACACACAGTGCTGGCCAAAAGTATTGGCACCCCTGCAATTCTGTCAGATAATACTCAGTTTCTTCTTGAAAATGATTGCAATCACAAATTCTTTGGCAATATTATCTTCATTTAATTTGTCTTTAATGAAAAAAAAATTGCCATAAAGCCAAATTGGATATAATTCCACACCAAACATAAAAAAGGGGGTGGACAAAAGTATTGGTACTGATTGAAAAATCATGTGATGTTTCTCTAATTTGTGTAATTAACAGCACCTGTAACTTACCTGTGGCACCTAACAGGTGTTGGCAATAACTAAATCACACTTGCAAGCCAGTTGACATGGATTAAAGTTGACTCGACCTCTGTCCTGTGCCCTTGTGTGTACCACATTGAGCATGGAGGAAAGAAATAAGACCAAAGAACTGTCTGAGGACTTGAGAATCCAAATTGTGAGGAAGCATGAGCAATCTCAAGGCTACAAGTCCATCTCCAAAGACCTGAAAGTTCCTGTGTCTACGGTGCGCAGTGTCATCAAGAAGTTTAAAGCCCATGGCACTGTGGCTAACCTCCCTAGATGTGGAAGGAAAAGAAAAATTGTCGAGAGATTTCAACGCAAGATTGTGCGGATGGTGGATAAAGAACCTCGACTAACATCCAAACAAGTTCAAGCTGCCCTGCAGTCCGAGGGTACAACAGTGTCAACCTGTACAATCCGTCGGCGTCTGAATGAAAAGGGACTGTATGGTAGGATACCCAGGAAGACCCCACTTCTCACCCCGAGACATAAAAAAGCCAGGTTGGAGTTTGCCAAAACTTACCTGAGAAAGTCTAAAACGTTTTGGAAGAATGTTCTTTCGTCAGATGAGACAAAAGTAGAGCTTTTTGGGAAAAGCCATCAACGTAGAGTTTACAGGAAAAAAAAGAGGCATTCAAAGAAAAGAACACGGTCCCTACAGTCAAACATGGTGGAAGTTCCCTGATGTTTTGGGGTTGCTTTGCTGCCTCTGGCACTAGACTGCTTGACCGTGTGCATGGCATTATGAAGTCTGAAGACTACCAACAAATTTTGCAGCATAATATAGGGCCCATGGTGAGAAAGCTGGGTCTTCCTCAGAGGTCATGAGTCTTCCAGCAGGACAATGACCCAAAACACACTTCAAAAAGCACTAGAAAATGGTTTGAGAGAAAACACTGGAGACTACTAAAGTGGCAAGCAATGAGTCCAGACCTGAATCCCATAGAACACCTGTGGAGAGATCTCAAAATGGCAGTTTGGAGAAGGCACCCTTCAAATCTCAGGGACCTGGAGCAGTTTGCCAAAGAATAATGGTCTAAAATTCCAGGAGAGCATTGTAAGAAACTCATTGATGGTTACCGGAAGCGGTTGTTCGCAGTTATTTTGGCTAAAGGTTGTGCAACCAAGTGTTAGGCTAATGTTGCCAATACTTTTGTGTGGCCCATTTTTGGAGTTTTGTGTGAAATGATCAATGATTTGATTTTTGTTTCATTCTCTTTTGTGTTTTTTCATTGCAAGCAAAATAAATGAAGTTAATAATACCAAAGAATTTGTGATTGCAATCATTTTCAAGAATAGACTGAGTATTATCTGACAGAGTTGCAGGGGTGCCAATACTTTTGGGCAGCACTGTATATATATATATATATATATATATATATATATGGTATATATATATATATATATATATATATATATATATATATATATATACACTGTGGAGTGATCTTAAAATTGCTGTTGGGATATGGTGCCTTCAAATATGAGAGACCTGGAGCAATTTGCAAAAGAAAAGTGGTCCAAAATTCCATTTCAAGTGGTGTAAGAAGCTTGTTGATGGTTATACGAAGTTATTGCACTTATTTATTCCAAAGGGTGTGCAAAATTGAGTTGAAGATGCCAGCAATTTTGTCCGGCCTATTTTTGGAGTTTTGCGGGAAATTATGTCCGCCTTGCCTTTTTTATATATTTGTTTTAATGTGTGGCTGCAATCATTTTCTGAGAGAAATATTTAATTTTTTGGAACAATCTCAAGGATGCGAACACTATTGTCTATAACTGCAGATACAGTTGAAGCCAGAAGTGTACATGCACTATCTAAAATGACACATCTCCATGTTGTTCTCACTGACATGAAATCATAATAAACCTTTCCAGTTTTAGGTCAATTAGGATTACCAAAATTATTTATATTTGCCAGATGCCAGAATAATGAGAGAGAGAGAGAATGTTTTAAGGCATTTTTATAACTTTCTGCAAAGTCAAAAGGTTACATACATTTCATTAGCATTTGGTACCATTGCCCTTAAACTGTGTGACTTGGGTCAAACGTTTTGGGTATTCTTCGATAAGCTTCTCACAATAGTTGGTAGGAATTTGGGCCCATTTCTCCTGACAAAACTGGTGTAACTGAGCCATGTTTGTAGGTCGCTTTGCTCGCACTTGCCTTTTCAACTTTGCCCATAAATTTTCAATAGGATTGAGATCAGGACTTTGTGAAGGCCACTCCAAAACATTGACTTTGTTAGCTTTAAGCCACTCTGTAACAGGTTTGCAGTATACTTTGGGTCATTGTCCATTTGGAAGACCAATTTCTGCCCAAGCTTTAAGTTCCTGGCTGATGTCATGAGATGTTGCTTCAATATTGACACATAATCTTTGTTCCTCATGATGCCATCTATTTTGTTAAGTACACCAGTCCCTCTTGCAGCAAAACAACCCCACAACAAGATGCTGTCATCCCAATGTTTCACAGTTGGGTTGGTGTTCTTTTTTTCCTCCAAATGTAACGATGGACATTATGACCAAAGAGTTCAATTTTAGTTTCGTCAGACCAGAGGACAGGTCTCCAAAAATTAAGACCTTTGTTCCTGTGGGCATTTGCAAACATTCATCTGGCTTTTTATGTTTCTTTTGGAGTAATGGTTTCTTCTTAGCACAGTGGCCTTTGAACCCATGTTGATACAGTACTCATTTCACTGTGGATAATGAATCAATCTTACCAGCTTCCTCCAGCATCTTCGCAAGGTCTTTTGATTTTGTTCTTGGGTTGATATGTACATATCTGACCAAAGTACGTTCATCTCTGGTACACAGAACCTGTCTCCTTCCTGAGCGATATGATGGCTGGGCATTCCCATCTTGCTTGTACTTGAATATACTTGTTTGTACAGATGAATGAGGCGCCTTCAGGTATCTGGAAATTGCACCCAAGGATGAACCAGACTAATGCAAGACCACAATTCTCTTCCTGAGATCTTGACTGATTTCTTTTGACTTTCCCATGATGCTACACAAAGAAGTTGTGTGTTTTCAGGTGTGTATTAAAACACATCTATAGGTGTGTCTCTAGTTATCTCAGATGTTGCCAATAAACCTATCAGAAGCTTCCAAAGACATGACATCATCACATGTATTGTTCTATATTGTTTAAAGGCACAGAACTCTTAAGGGTGTTTTACATGCTGCGACATCGCTAGCGATAGCTAGCGATGTCGTGCGCGATAGCACCCACCCCTGTCGTTCGTGCAACATTTGGTGATCGCTGCCGTAGTGAACATTATCGCTACAGCAGCATCACACGTACATACCTTTTCAGCGACGTCGCTGTGACCGCCGAACAATCCCTCCTTCAAGTGGGAGGTGCGTTCGGCGTCATAGCGATGTCACTACGGTGTCACTAAGCGGCCGCACAATAGCAGAGGAGGGGCGGAGATGAGCGGCCGGAACATGCCGCGCACCTCCTTCCTTCCTCATTGCCGGTGGACGCAGGTAAGGAGATGTTCGTCGTTCCTGCGACGTCATACATAGCGATGTGTGACGCCGTAGGAATGATGAACAACCAGCGGCATGCACCACCAACGATATTATGAAAAGGAGCGACGTGTCAACAATCAACAATTAATGAATGACGTTTTTACGATGGTTGATCGTCGCTCCTTGGTGTCACACGCTGCAATGTCGCTAACGGTGCCGGATGTACGTCGCTAATGACGTGACCCCAACCATATATCATTAGCGATGTCGCAGCATGTAAAGAATCCTTTAGTGTATGCAAACTTTTGACTTTGCAAAAAATACTAAAAATGTCTTCAAAATTCTCTATTTCTCATTATTCTGGCATTTGGCAAATATAAATATTGTTTGTAATCCTAGTTGACCTAAAACAGGAAAGATTTATTCTGATTTCATGTCTATATATATATATATAAATATATATATATACTGTATATGTATATGTATATGTATATATATATAATATAAGTATCTCTCTTAACTGAATGTCTGGAGAATGTTGTACTCTGCCTTTCAACTTTGCTTTTTTACTTTATTTATTACACTTTTAATATTTGACACAGTACAACAATCATATAATCTATATGTAATAGTGCGTGCAATGCCAATGCACAGATATCAAAAACAAGTTTAATATTTGTCTGTAGCAATATCTATATGATACATGCAGAAAAGTTCACGTTATACCTGTAACGCAAGAAATATTACCTAAAGAGAACACTTAAGTGATAATAGACTAAACAGAGAATGTTACTGCTTTGTGGCCGCTAGTTAAATCATCAATTTTTCTAAAGGTTGTTTGCAATCTTTACCCTCCCTCTGGAATGAACTTCTTTAAACCAAAATGAAATAAAATAAAGGTAAGTAAAAATAAATAGATTTTCCTATTGAAAGTTATTACTTCAAGAATGAAGTAGATGGATATTGATCTGCGCCATCTCTTGCCATTACAGTCAGGTCCACAACGAGAGCTTCAGCACTTTATTCTAAGAGATAGCAGCTATTCTGTAGTTTTCAATGAGAACAAAACAATTTTTTTTTGAAGGACAGGCTTCAGTTGAGTTGCTGAGTGTACATTAATTGTTCTTGAGCTAAAGTGCCAAGGCTTGTTTACAGGACTTAGGTATTGAGAATAATTTGCTTACTACTTTGTATTTTTTTTTATATTGATGCTTATTACTTTGTATTTTTTTAAATTGATGAAAAAACAGCAGACAAAGATTTCATGATCTGCATCTAAGGTATATCAGATATCCAGCTACTTAACTCACATGTCAAAAATGTGGACCAAGCTTTCATATCGTATTATATTTTATAACAAGTCCATACACTGTGTGCAGAATTATTAGACAAATGAGTATTTTGATCACATGATAATTTTTATACATGTTGTCCTACTCCAAGCTGTATAGCCTTGAGAGCTAACTACCAATTAAGTAAATCAGGTGATGTGCATCTGTGTAATGAGGAGGCGTGTGATGAAATGTCATCAACACCCTATATAAGGTGTGCTTAATTATTAGGCAACTTACTTTCCTTTGGCAAAATGGGTCAGAAGAGAGATTTGATGGGCTCTGAAAAGTCCAAAATTTCTAGACGTCTTGCAGAGGGATGCAGCAGTCTTGAAATTGCCAAACCTTTGAAGCGTGATCACCGAACAATCAAGCGTTTCATGGTAAATAGCCAACAGGGTCGCAAGAAGCGAGTTGGGCAAAAAAGGCGCAAAATAACTGCCCATGAATTGAGGAAAATGAACTGTGAAGCTGCCAAGATGCCATTTGCCAACAGTTTGGCCATATTTCAGAGCTGCAACTTTACTGGAGTATCAAAAAGCACAAGGTGTGCCATACTCAGGGACATGGCCAAGGTAAAGAAGGCTGAAAAACGACCACCTTTGAACAAGAAACATAGGATAAAACATCAAGACTGAGCCAAGAAGTATCTTAAGACTGATTTTTCAAAGGTTATATGGACTGATGAAATGAGAGTGACTCTTGATGGGCCAGATGGATGGGCCAGAGGCTGGATCAGTAAAGGGTAGAGAGCTCCACTCCGACTAAGATGCCAGCAAGGTGGAGGTGGGGTACTGGTATGGGATGGAACCATCAAAGATGGACTTGGGGGACCTTTTCAGGTTGAGGATGGAGTGAAGCTCAACTCTCAGACCTACTGCCAATTTCTGGAAGACAACTTCTTCAAGCAGTGGTACAGGAAGAAGTCGGTATCGTTCAAGAAAAACATGATTTTCATGCAGGACAATGCTCCATAACATGCATCCAACTACTCCACAGCGTGGCTGGCCAGGAAAGGTCTAAAAGATGAAAAAATAATGACATGGCCCCCTTGTTCACCTGATCTGAACCCCATAGAGGACCTGTGGTCCCTCATAAAATGTGAGATCTACAGGGAGGGAAAACAGTACACCTCTCGGAACTGTGTCTGGGAGGCTGTGGTGGCTGCTGCACGCAATATTGATCATAAATAAATTAAGCAATTGACAGAATCTATGGATGGTAGGCTGTTGAGTGTCATCATAAAGAAAGGTGGCTATACTATCACTAATTTTTTTGGGTTTTGTTTTTGCATGTCAGAAATGTTTATTTCTAAATTTTGTGCAGTTATATTGGTTTACCTGGTGAAAATAAACAAGTGAGATGGGAATATATTTTGTTTTTATTAAGCTGCCGAATAATTCTGCACAGTAATAGTTACCTGCACAAACAGATATCGTCCTAAGATAGCCAAATCTAAAAAAACCCCACTC
Source organism: Anomaloglossus baeobatrachus (assembly GCF_048569485.1). Classification (NCBI taxonomy): domain Eukaryota; kingdom Metazoa; phylum Chordata; class Amphibia; order Anura; family Aromobatidae; genus Anomaloglossus; species Anomaloglossus baeobatrachus. The sequence goes on along the minus strand of NC_134353.1, from coordinate 261,767,983 downwards.
CAACTTCCAAAAATATTAAGCTTTGATACTTAAGAGTCTTTTGGGTTGATTGAGAACATAGTTGTTGATCAATAATAAAAAAAATCCTCTAAAATACAACCTGCCTAATAATTCTGCACACGGTGTACATTCAAAATTGTTCTTAATAAAACCATTTAACTATATTTTTTCCTTTTCCTGGATTGATTTGATCAATTTCTGCATTTTACAGAAATACAAAAAGGGTTTTTTTTTCCATTGTATACACATTATTCTGGTAAATGTGCCATTGATATCTTATGTTTGACACGAAAGAATATATAAATATAATGGGATATTATTGTAAAATAAACAAGGCCCATTCCAAATCTTAGTGACGTGACAAGATTAACTTTTACTTTGATATTACCGGTATATTGTCATTTTAGTACGGAAAAAATGTGCATAAGGCCCCATGCAGATGTAAGTTTTTCATAATGTATGACGCTGTTCACATGTTCATGGTTTTTTTTTCAGATCGGATGTTAACCAAAAATTCGTAGAAACATCTGTTTTTGATTAGAGTCAGGGATCAAAATCACTCATACAAGTCTATGAAAGTCATGGACATCTATCTGCAATCTGTGTACAATTTTGCTTTGTTTCATATATGAGAAAATAAGTGATAAAACACTGATGATAAAAAGTAACACACTGACCTAACAGTTATTGCAGTCTGTGCGAAAATAGTTATGAAAATTGGTTCATTCTTTTTGAGACACAAGAAATAAAAATGGGCATTTTAAGGTCACATGCGCACATTGAGTATTTGATGAGTTTTTTATATCAGTATTTATAAGCCAAAACCAGCAGTGGGTGATAAATACAGAAGTGGTTACGTGTTTTTATTATACTTTTCATCTGATTGTTGCACTCCTAGTTTTGGCTACAAATACTGAGGTTAAGTACCGAGGCATTGAAGAAAAGTAAATTGGAAACTGAATTTTATATTCAGTTTTATTTTATTTGTATTTTTTGTCATTCTCGTCATCTTCACTTTCATCACACAAGAGTTCATGCTCATAATTTGTATTGAAAGATGAGCTAAGTCTTCTATTGTAGTAACAGGTTATCACTTAATATAGATTCAGCAGCTCCTCTACATGTTGTACTTGATGGATACCACAGTGTTGTACGGTGCACCCAAGTTACCCAAGGCACATGCGCATCCGCTATGCCTCTTTTTATTAGTAAGCTCTGCGATGTCATTATATTGTGGTACAATGCAGCTTGACTTCATAAGGGCCTACTAAGCAGAAAAGACACTGGAGATGACACCGGTAGTGGGAGTTTAGCAGTGTTCTGGTCCGGTTGCCACGCACCAATGTCATGTACACTGGACTGGAGCTCTACAACTCTATTTTCTCAATTATTATTACTTTACAGATCATTGGAATGGCCTCACAACTAATCTAATGTAGCTCATTTACAATTAAAAAGGTGATAATATCATACATGGTCATACCGAGTTTTCCAGAGTATAAACCACTTTTTCTAGTTATTGTCTATTCTGAATAGGGGTTCACAAGCAAGTTCACAAGTGTCTACATTGTCTGATGGGAATTTTGGAAAAGGAGAAAAAGCCATCTGCTTCTTTTGTAGCATAATTGATCCATCATGTAGCATAGTTAACCCATTATGATTGTAAAAGGGAATCTGTCAGCAGGATCAACCCTCCCAAGTTGTCTCCCAAGGCAGATCATAGAGAGCTGAATAAAATTATACCTTGATATCTGTGTTCCATCTTATTCCAAAGTAATGCGCATTTTCTTATGTATGTAAATATGAACTATGGTAAGGATATAGAGTTACCTGAAAATCTGCCTCCAGAGCTTATTTTAACTCGTTCACACTGGCCATTTTCCATTTTTGCCCTTTCTTTTTTGTCCTCTTCTTCCAAGAGTCATAACTTTTTTACTTTTCCATCAATATAGCCATATGATGGCTTGTTTTTTGATGGATGAGTTGAAAGACTCCATTCATTTTACCATATAGTGTATGGGAAAACAGGAAAAATAATCCAAGAGCAGTGAAATAGCATATCATTCCACAATTGATTTTTTTTTTTTTTTATATACCATGTTCACTATATGGTAAAACTGACCTGGCAGTATGAGTCTACATGTCAGTATGAGTACATAGATACCAAACATTTATGTTTTTTTCTTCATTTAATTGGTGAAAAAAAATTCTGAAATTTGTCCCCCAAAATGTTTTGCTTTTGTCTCCATATTCTGAGACCATTTTGTGGTAGATAAAATGTTTTGATCACTTTCCATTGCATTTTATTATACTGTTGAGGCAAAAAAAAATCTAATTTTTTTTTTTTATTTTTGGTTACGCTCTTTACCGATCGGATTAATTTATCATATATACTCAAGTATAAGCCAAGGTTTTCAGCTCATTTGTTTTTGCTGATAATGCCCCCCTTAGCTTATACTCGAGTGAGGGTCTCAAAAAATTATTCTCACCTGTCCTCTGTTCCTGCTGTGTCCTCTTACATGCTTTTTGCGGACCGCAGGCACATAGCACTTTACTTCACTTGAATGATTTGCAGCGCTGCAAAGCATTCAACTGAAGTAAAGCGCAGATGAGAACAGTGGCGGCCCAGTGATCACTGAGGGGTCTATGTGCCTGCGATCCACAAGAACCAGGTAAGCGGGCACTGCAGGAATGGAGGACAAGTGAGAATATTTATTTTTGTGTTTGTATGTGAACAATGGTATAACAGGGGACAATAAGGGAACTGGAATGAAGACATTACTAAAGGAGGGGTAACATTACTATAGAGGACAATATGGAACCATTACTATAGGGAACAATATGGGCACACTATAACAGGAGACAATATGGGCACATTACTACAGGGGATAATATGGGCACATTACTACAGGGGACAATATGGGCACATTACTGCAGGGGACAATATTAGTACATTACTACAGAAGAAAATATCGGCACATTACTACCAGTAGCTGCTGCATTTCCCACCCTACATTCATAGTCGAGTCAATAAGGCTTCCCAGTTTTTTGTGGCAAAATTAGGTGCCTCAGCTTATACCTGGGTTGGCTTATAATCGAGTATATACGGTATTTTATATTTTGATACAGTGGCATGCATACGTTTGGGCACCCCTGGTCAAAATTACTATTATTCTGAATAGTTAAGCAAGTTGAAGATGAAATGATCTCTAAAGGTCATAAAATTAAAAGATGACACATTTCCTTTGTGTTTTAGTCAAAAAAACAGCAACCACAAAACATTTTCATCTTTAACATTTTAAAAATTAACAAAAATGAAAAATGGGGCGATATAAAAGTTTGGGCACCCTGCCTGGTTAGTACTTAGTATCACCCCCTTTGGTAAGTATCACAGAATGCATATGCTTTCTGTACCCAGCCAAGAGTCTTTCCATTCATGTTTGAGTAATTTTCATCCATTCTTCCTTGGAAAAGTCTTCCCGTTCTATGAGACTCCTGGCTTGTTTTGCATGCACTGCTCTTTTTAGGTATAGCCACAGATTTTCGATGATGTTCAGATCAGGGCACTGTGAGGTTCATTGTAAAACCTTCAGCTTGCGCCTTTTGAGGTGGTCTATTGTGGATTTTGATGTGTTTAGGATCATTATCCATTTGTAGAAGCAATCCTTTTCAATGTCAGCTTTATTAATAATAGTGTTGTTTGCATCAATAATTTGTTGACTTTTCATTGAATATATTCTTCCCTCTCCTTGTAAAATGTTCCCTGTGCCATTCGCTGCAACACAACCCCAAAGCATGAATGATCCACACCCATGCTTAATGGTTGGCGATATGTTCTTTTCCTGAAATTCTGTATCCTTTTATCTCCACGCATACATTTGATCATTGTGGCAAAAGAGTTCTATTTTAACCTCATCAGTCTACAGGACTTGTTTCCAAAATGCATCAGCCTTTTTTGTTTGTTCTTTTGAATACTTCTGATGCTGAATTTTATGGTGAGGACGGAGGAGACGTTTTCTTCTGATGACTCTTCCATGAAGGCCATATTTGTGCAGGTGTCTCTGAACAGTAGAATAATGTACCACAACTCCAGAGTCTGCTAAATCTATCTGAAGGTCTTTTGCAGTCAGGTAGGGTGTTCTGATTTTCCTCTCTAGCAATCCTACAAGCAGCTCTCACCGAAACGTTGCTTGGTTTTCCAGACCTTATCTTGACCTTCACTGTTTCTGTTAACTACCATTTCTTAATTACATTTTGAAATAAGAAATGGGCAACTTGAAAACGCTTTGCTATCTTCTTATGACCTTCTCCTGCTTTGTGGGCTTCCACCATTTTCAGAGTGCTAGACAGCTGCTTTGAAGAACCCATGGCTTTTTGTTTTTGGGCACAAGGTTAGGAGGAGGCTTGAGTTTTATAAAGCTGTGAAATTTGTATCACCTTGCCTTTCCTAATCATGACAGTCAATAAGCCATAACCCTAGAAGGCTAATTAATGTATGAAACCTTGCTCAAAGTTATCACTGAGCACACAAATCTTAAGGCTGTCCAAACTTTTGCATCGACCCATTTTCCTTTTTGTAATTTTTAAAATTTAACAGATGAAATAAATAAATATATATACATATATTTTGGGGGGCTAAAATACAAATGAAATGTGTCATCTCTACCTTTATGCCTTTTAGAGATTATTTCATCTTCATATTACTTAACCTTCCACAATAACAGTAATTTTGACCGGGGTGCCCAAACTTTTGCTTGCCACTGTAGATCAGACATTTCTGAAACCAGAAATACCAAAAATATGTTTTTTGTTTTCTTTTATTGTTTTATTTTCAGTAGGGAAAAAGTGGGGTGATTCGAACTTTTGTAGGAGTTTTTTCATATTTTAAATGCTTTTTTTAAACTTTCTATTGTAATGAATAGTCCCATGAAGCTGCAATCGTCCAATTAGTTCTACTATATAGAGACTACTCTGTATAGCTGAAATCACAATCTCCTATGAATGCCAGCTCACAGCCAGAGTTTACAGGAAGATCATCATGACAGACACAGTGGTCATCAGCTGACCCCTGACTGTCCTGGCAAACCATCACGTCTCTCAAGAATGCTGATGGGAGCTGAGAATGATGTGCTACCCACCCACATGTTAACTATTGCTGTCAGAGATCAATAGCGGGATTTACTTATTAACAGTATGTGGCAGATCTCCGATCCACCCGACGGTGTTAGAGGCACATGTCAGCTGATCAGATAAGCTGTCATGTGCAGGGAAATATGCGGCTTGGTGTGCAAGACAGCATCAAAGCACGGAACACGACATATGATAAAAATACATAAATATATGTAATATATCGTGAAGAAGTTAAATGAAAGTGGGCATTACCAGTATGAGACACATAAGTAAAACAGTGGAGTAGAGCTGAACTTTGTCTCATTACAAACATGGAAGCAGCTGCAGCTGTCACAGCTCTGCTGTATTTAAACACATGCTGCCTGTGAGATGGAAGCTGAAACACTATGAAATGACAACTGCAGATGTAGATAATGTTGTAATGTGTCAGTTATAATAACACACAGTTCTCAAGTGAGATCAGAGAGCAGCCATCACATATCCCTTTGGTATTGTCTGATTTCTTTTACAATAATCCCTGGAGGTGGATTCTCATGCAGATCAGTGTTCTGACCCATAGATCTTAACAGCTCATTTAAAAATAAATAAAATTTGTTTTTCTCTGGAATAAGACATCAAGTAGCAGATATCAAGGACAGGTACAGTATCATTTTATTTAACTTCCTATGACCTACATGCTCGTATAGATGCCTTTGGAAAGTGGATCCTACTGACATATTCCCTTTAAGAGAAGCAAACATGAGAAGTAATTGTAAAATGTTTATGTAACAAAGCTGTCACTTTATTCTGGTGATTAATAGAGATCACACCACTGTGCCTAGCGACACACATCATGTGTCTAAACAGAGACAACCTCATGGAGGACTCAAGAGTACAGTACCTCTAACAAAATTATTTAAATTTAATGTAAATGGTTATAAAACTGAAAAAGACCTAAAGTGTCTATAGAAAACAGCATTAATACCTGTTTATATTTACTTTTATGCTGAGATACAATAGCTTGTTTTAAGCCTGTAGAGGTTCTATTGACAGTATTACCAAGTATCAGGTTATATTCCCATAAATATCCAGGCAAGGCTATTATCATATGCTATATACATACAACCTTTTAGCTGCATTGATACTTTGCGTTTTGTTCCCAAACAGAAATAAATCATTTTATAAATGATATAATAATAATAATAATAATAATATCTATAATAATTATTATAGTTATTATTATTTGGAGATTTGTTACAAAAAACTTATTTACAACACTTTCTTCTTTCATGCACTTATTATTTTTTACAGTTATATTTTTCTATATCATGCACTAATTATTTAATACAGTTATATTTTTTCTATATAATTCACTTAATATTTTTTACAGTTATATTTTTCTACTTCATGCACTAATTATTTTTTACAGTTATATTTTTCTATATAATTCACTTAATATTTTTTACAGTTATATTTTTCGATATCATGCACTTACTATTTTTTACAGTTATATTTTTCTATATCATGCACATACTATTTTTTACAGTTATATTTTTCTATATTATGCATTTATTATTTAAAGTTATATTTTTCTATATCATGCACTTATTATTTTTTTATTTTTTACAATTATATTTTTCTATATTATGCGCTTACTATTTTTTACAGTTATATTTTTCTATATCATGCACTAATTATTTTGTACAGTTATATTTTTCTATATCATGCACTTATCATTTTTTAGATATATTTTTCTATATCATGCAAATAATATTTTTTAGTTATATTTTTCTATATCATGCACTAATTATTTTTTACAGTTATATTTTTCTATATTATGCATTTATTATTTAAAGTTATATTTTTCTATATCATGCACTTATTATTTTTTACAATTATATTTTTCTATATTATGCGCTTACTATTTTTTACAGTTATATTTTTCTATATCATGCACTAATTATTTTTTACAGTTATATTTTTCTATATCATGTACGTAATATTTTTTACAATTATATTTTTCTATATCATGCCCTTACTATTTTTTACAGTTATATTTTTCTATATAATGCACTTACTATTTTTTACAGTTATATTTTTCTATATCATGCATTTATTTTTTACAGTTATATTTTTCTATATCATGCACTTATTTTTTACAGTTATATTTTTCTATGTCATGCAAATATTATTTTTTACAGTTATATTTTTCTATATTTTTCTTTGCTCAGATTTCTCCATCACTTTCATACACTGCAGTATACCTTTAAAACTTGAAGGACAAAAACATGTTACAACACCAATGGATTATGGGACTATTAGACCAATTAAATTGATCTCATTGTAACTAAGCGCGTCTATTCTCACCACGATAGTAGCTTTTCCTTGCTCCTTATTCTGCATTCTGTTCATTCTGTGTAGAGTTATAAAGCTAGAGAGGTGTATTTACTCATTTATGTGCATATTACTGTATAATTACCAAGATTAAGGGGATCATTTTTGGAGCCCTATAATTTTACAACCAAAATCACTTAAATAATTACCTTTTCTGGCCAGTTTTATTGACTATGTAGTAGGATAAAAAGTAATCTTTTTTTTATTTTGAATGGCATAAAGCAGCCCCAACACCGTTAACTGCGTGTTACATTTCCTATTTCGCTAAGATTGTAGAAGCTTAGAGGAATACATCAAATAAATGTATGAATTCATAAACACTGGGTAGAAATATTCCAAATCATTGTCGGTTGACTCTTACTTCCCCTTGCCAAAATATGTGGAAGCATGCATGGATTGTACTAGATTAGTGCGAGGGGTTCGCTCCGACAGCATTAGCCGGGTTTCCTAGCAACAGGATCATGCCAGATTTTCCCAGGTTTCTATGGCGCTGTATGTAATATCCTGGACATAATCTATCTTTTAATTTTCTTTGGATTGTAGTGATATTACAGATACATGTGTTCAGTTACAGATCTTTATTTAATAAGAAGAATGCCTTAGCAGGAGATTTGTTCTATGTCAGAAGTGGGAAGCTAGCAATAAAGTTCTTTCAGGTTTAGTCCAGAAACATCCTTGTATCAGTTTTCAGATTGACAGGGAAACTTAGAGCCTTCATTAAGGAGTATTCGGTAGTTCATGTCTTGATGCTGTTAAAATGAAAATGCTGCCATAATTCATAACAACGCCAGCGTTATTTAATGTCAGACCGAATGCAAATTGCTAGCACAATTGAAATGTCATCTAAAACATGCCATCATATGCAAAACCACTTTATTAAAGTCACCTAGAGCAACATCTTACATTTTGGATTGCTTTAATCCCTCATCTGCTTTTCCTTTACCTTTGATCTTTTTTTTTAGAGATGTTGAATTTACTTTCGGGCAGAATTTGCATGTTATGACTGCTGAATGTCTGATACAATGTGGAATAATAAAGAGCAGCTTTCTTTGTTTTGCCAGATTCTTCTTTGTGTTATTAATTTTTATGCAAAGTTTTTTTTTCCATTGGTATATTGTGTTTGGGAGTAGTGCTTCTGTAAAAGGGAGGCACGCACGTCAACAAAGTATTTAATAATGCTTAAATCTATTCTTAAAAGGAAAAATCCAAAATACATAACCTGGAGCAAAATGGGAGGTCACAAAGCACTAACAGGAAACAAAAACCGATACAGCACAAAGTGCAGGACCAAAATATTAACTAAGATATATCTTAAGAAACATATATGTATAACACAACAGACACAAAAACATATTGGTGTGTAAAATAACAGGATAACCCCCATAAAGAAAATGACCGATAAAGTGAGCTTAATAAACTTGAGCAAGTACTAATCGACAGTACCATATTAGTACTGTATACATGATAAGCAGATCTCATTAGAGAGCCAGAAAAAGCTTAGTCAGGGGTTTAAAGGGAACCTGTCAGCTGATTTATGCTGACAAACCACAGGCAGCATGAACCAGAGCCTGGCTGCGCAATTGTAGCCAAGGATATTTTCTTCTCAAACACTCCAGTCCAATGTTTCAAAGAACATGTAGTTTAAAGATCCGGATGAGATGAATAGACCAAGACAAAACTTATCTGGTGTTGTCGCCAGACATTTCTCTGGTGCGCAAGGTCTCTGCCATGTGTGTTCTTAGTGAGAGACCTGTCAATCACGTGAAACAATGCAGGGAGAAGACGGCCAGGGGCTGCACCTTACTAGTCTCAACTCTCTCTCTAATCTCTGGTCAGATCTTTCAAACTATTTTCTATGAAATTCTGGAGCGTGCATCCAGGTCTTGATTCATGCTTCCTGTGGTTTGAGTAGCATGAATCAGCTCACAGGTTCCTTTTCAATAGAATAAGGATTTCTAATAAAATATACAATCAGCATGGAAAAGGAAGAATAACATTTTTAACCTATTTTTGTAAGCTAATGTCACTGACTATGGAAGGAAGAAAAGATGAAATATTTTTAAAGTATTACCAGTAAAGGTCGTAACACTCATTTAAGTACATATCAAAAGATCTAAAACCCATTATGTCTATGTATCGCATAGTTTAATACTACCTATCTAATAATACCGAACATGCAGACTTTTTGCTGTACGTCTGATTCCAGTTTAGGTTTGTCACCTGAAGAAAGCTTGTTTAAGAGTTGCAGAGCAGCCAATCTGCAAGCATTATGAGAGTGGGCGCTTCCGGAGCCATTGCAGCCATGCCAATTATTGGCAAGGCTGCGATTGGCCAGGAAAATCACTCAAAAAAAAAGAAGCAAAATGATTAAAACTGGATATACTCAGTGGCAGATATGTCTCAGTGGCACTGCTGTAATACTGCTTCCGTGTTTGCTTATTTTCCCTCATGCATATTCACTGCTTGAACCAGCCACAATCTGTGACAGCATCTGTGATTGGCTGCAGTCAGACTGCGGGCATCTCTGATTGGTTGCCCTCACAAAGGCTGTCTGCGTGCCTGAGTAAAGTCTAAAAATAAATAAAAAAATAAAAAAATGTTGCAGGGTCCCACATATACAAACACTCAGGGCAGCCCTCAGCCGTGTGCTTATCTTGGCTGTTTTTCAAAATAAAAGGGACACCATGCGCCCTTTTTTAATTATTTAAATAAATAATTTTAAAAAATGTCGTGAGGTTCCCTCCAATTTTTATACCCAGCCAGGATAAAGCCAATAGCTTGGGGCTGGTATTCTCAGGCTGGGGAGACCCATGGTTATTGGACCCCCCAGACTAAAACTAGCAGCCCACAGCTGCAAAGAATTGTTGCATCAATTAGATACAATAATCCTGGCACTTTACCCAATTGCCTTGGTGCGTTATCAATTGGAGTAATATAAGGGGTTAATGACAGCTCACAGCTGGTACTAAACCCTAGATTAGCAATGGGAGGTGTCTATGTGACTCCGCCATTACTAATCCTGTAAAATGAAAATATATAAACACAAAAAACACAGAGAAACATCCTTTACTTGAAAAAAAATTACAAAAAAACCCCTCCTCTTTTTCCAGTTTATTAACCCACATACACCCAGGTCCAATGTAATCCACACAAGGTCCCACAAGGATCCTAGTTCTGCCACATCCAAAAGTCGCAATGTGTGGGCACAGAACATGACTCCTTATCTGTACTTCCATTTCTCTTTGTGTTTGACCACAGCCCATTACCATTTATTCTAGTCATAATAATGGTGATATCCATAACTTAGATACCAAAATTTAGGTTTTTTTTCACTGCAACTAGGATCCCTTTGTGGTGATATGATAGACCTGTACAATTATGAGTTCTCTAATTAAATCCTATACCTGTGATATTCCAGTGATATTCCAGACTTATTCATAGATCTAAAACAATGCACTTATTGCGATATTTGATTTTATCTTAGGTGGAAAAATATACCATAGGAGACCAATGTTATTAAGTGGGATCAGTGAATTTTGATATTTCTACTGCATACTGAATGTGATTTGACATGTCATCAAATATACCTTGTTTGTTAGGACATCTACCACGCATATACAGCAGGTGAAATAAGTATTGAACATGTCACCAATTTTCAAAGTAAATATATTTCTAAAGGTGCTATTGACATGAAATTCTTACCAGATGTCAGTAACAACCCATCCAAAAAAAATATCAAACCATAGATGTCCATAAATGAAGTTGTGTGTAAAAATGAGATATACCGAATGGAGAAAAATGGGTTATATGCGACCTGTCAGGATAGGATTGCTGTAAGGTGGATGAAGTAAATAATTTTTATGGATTGATTATTTGTAAATGTGTTCCAAAGTTTCACATTTCTTCATCAGGACAAACCACGGTCATGCCACTAAAATTAATTAATAAACAACACTTCCCACATGTTTACTTTACATCAGCATCATTTTCAAACACATTTTTTGTTAGAAATGTAGAAGAGTTAAGAGTTTAGCAGCAATTTTTCACTTTCCCATCAAATTTTACTAAACCTATTTTATCAGGAGCCACTCACAGCGACTTTTGAGGGACTATATGTCAAAAAGTTTCCCGTAGTGACTCTATTTTAAAAACTGCACCCTGAAAGGTATTCAAAACCACATTTAGGACATCTGTTAACTTTTAAAGTGCTTCACAGAAATTAAAATTAAATGGTAACAAGAAATGTGTTATTTTTCACAAAAATGAAGTTTTAGCTCCAAATGTATCATATTCTCAGGAGGAACACAAAAATTGCAATTTGTTAGGCAGTTTCTCCTGAGCATGACATTCTGAGGGCTCAGAAGGGAATGAGAGCAGTATCTGGAAACTGCACCGAAGGATGAACCAGACTTGGGAAAGTCCACAATTCTCTTCCTGAAATCTTGACTGATTTATTTTGACTTTCCCATGATCCTACACAAAGCAGCAGTGTGTTTCAGGTATGCATTAAAATACATCCACAGGTGTGTCTTAATTAACTCAGATGTTGCCAATAAACTTATCAGAAGCTTCAAAAGGCATGACATCATCATATAGGCTGTTCCATAATGTTTAAAGGCATAGTACTCTTAGTATATATAAACTTTTGACTTTGCAGAAAGAAATAAAAATGCCTTACAACATTCTCTCTCATTATTTTGTCATTTGACAGCTATAAATCCTTTTTCCTAATCCTAACTGACCTAAAATGGGAAAGTGTATTCTGATTTCATGTCAGATAGTGAGAAAAACATTGAGGTGTGTCTTTTTAGATAGTGTACATCTGGTTTCAACTATACCTGCCAGAATCCTCAATGCTTCTTTTTATTTGTAGGCCTGGCACATGACACATTTCCAAGCCTAGTAATCGACTGTATAACTGTGGAAAAAAAGTGCACATAGGGTTTTACCCAATATGGGGTTAACGTAGGTCTTAGGACAGGCACTCACCTGCTGTAGTTGGGACAGGCACAACTCCTTGAACGCATGAAAGAAGTGAGAATGGTGGTCAGCAGCAGCCCTGATTTAGACGGCAAATTAAAAAACGGGTTAAAAGAAAAACAGGTTAAATGCTGCGCTAAAAAACACAAAACCAGTGTATATGATGAATTCCTTTTTCTTTATTTTCACAGGTCAACGCGTTTCAAAGATATATCCGTCTTCTTCATCAGGGCTCGAGGTCGGTTCACCGAACGGGGGTCCCGTTCGAGTTCGGTTCGTCGAACGTTCGACGAACCGAACTCGAACCAATAGGCTATAATGGGAGGCAATCACAAACACATAAAAATGCATGATAAATGTACACAAACAGTTAATAAACATTGCCATAACACTTACCGGTCCCCGCGATCCCTCCTGCACTCTGTCTCCTGCCGCTATTCCATCCGATGATCGCTGAATCCTCCCGGTGACCGGCACTGCCAGCAGAGAAGCAGGACCTATTGTGACGTCAAAATAGCCATGTGACCAGTCACGTGGCTATTATCTCATTGGCTACAGACTGGTCACATGACTATGACACGTCATGTAGGACCTGCGAGTGCATCTCTCCGGTACACGGTGCACATTTGTGTATCGCCGTGTACCGGCGATATGCTCTAGCACACGGTCGACTCCCCGTTCCGTTAGGGACCGGCTGACACAGCCGGTCAATAACGGAGATCACCGTTGCCATAGCAACGCAGTTAGCGGTGACGTCACCGGTAACCGCGGCTACGGGAGCACCGTTGCTATGGTAACGCGTCTGTCAGCGTTACCGCTGTTACCGCTAGCAGCACTGATCACTCACAGAGTGAAGGCTGCACGCTGCTTCCCGATTGTAGTGAGGATTGTAGTGAGGATGAGGTGCCCCAGCCCATCAAGTAATGGGCTGGTGCACCTCATCCTCACTACAATCGTCACTACTACTACACTAGTGAGGATTGTAGTGAGGATGAGGTGCCCCAGCCCATCAAGTGATGGGCTGGTGCACCTCATCCTCACTACAATCGTCACTACTACTACACTAGTGAGGATTGTAGTGAGGATGAGGTGCCCCAGCCCATCAAGTAATGGGCTGGGGCACCTCATCCTCACTACAATCCTCACTACAATCCTGAAGTGCAGTTTCTTCAAATTCATTTAAAGGCACTTGGAACGCTGAAATTGCTGCTTATAATTTAGGCCTCTATTAAAAACCTCTTATCAGCGCTGGTTTATTGGGGATTTATTGGGCTGACAGGGGGTAATAAAGATGGAGTCTCTAATGTGTCTGTGTATTTATTTCTATTAAAGTATTTTTTCTCTGTGTGGTGTCTTTTTTTTAACCCTTTATTGGAGATTCTTAATGGCTGGGTCAAACGTGCCTGACATTAAGAATCTCTGGCTTAATACTGGCTAGTAAAACAAAGCCAGTATTAACTCATGATTACCCAACAAGCCACCCGGCTCCAGGGCTGTTGGAAGAGTTGGATACAGCGCCAGATGATGGCACTTCTATGAGAGCGCCATTTTCTGGGACGGCTGCGGACTGAAATCCGCAGCAGAGGCGCCCAGAAACCTCGGGCTAACCTGTGCTGCGGATTCCAATCCCCAGCTGCCTAGTTTTACCCGGCTGGACACAAAAATGGGGCGAAGCCCACGTCATTTGTTTTTTAATTATTTCATGAAATAAGTGAAATAATTAAAAAAAAAAGGGCTTCCCTATATTTTTGGTTTCCAGCCGGGTACAAATAGGCAACTGGGGGTTGGAGGCAGCCCGTGGCTGCATGCTGTACCTGGCTAGCATACAAAAATATGGCGAAGCCCACGTCATTTTTTTGGTGGGCAAAAAACTTCTGCATACAGTCCTGGATGGAGTATGCTGAGCCTTGTAGTTCTGCAGCTGCTGTCTGCTCTTCTCCATACAGACACACAGCAGCTGCAGAACTACAAGGCTCAGCATACTCAGCATACTCCATCCAGGACTGTATGCAGAAGTTTTTTGCTGAAAAAATTATGTGGGCTTCGCCATATTTTTGTATGCTAGCCAGGTACAGCAGTTAGGTACGGCTGCCCCCAACCCCCAGTTGCCTATTTGTACCCGACTGGGAACCAAAAATAAAGGGAAGCCTTTTTTTTTATTATTTCATGAATTTCATGAAATAATTAGAAAACAAATGACGTAGGCTTCGCTCCATTTTTGTGTCCAGCCAGGTACATCTAGGCAGCTGGGGATTGGAATATGCAGCACAGGTTGGCCTGAGCTTTCTGGGCCCCACCGCTGCGAATTGCAGTCTGCAGCCGCCTCAGAAAATGGCACTTTAATAGAAGCGCCATCTTCTGGCGCTGTATCCAACTCTTCCAGCACCTGCCTGCTATACCTGGCTAGCATACAAAAATATGGCGAAGCTCACGTCCTTTTTTTGTAGTTTTTTGGCCAAAAAAATAAAAAATGCTTCCCTGGATTTTCCATTGCCAGTGAAGGTAACACCAAGCAGTGGGGGTTAGCAGCCAGTAGCTGCTTGGATTACCCTTAGCTAGCAATACAAAAAATGCAGCGGGAGCCCATATATATTTTTTTAATTATTTATTTAAATAACTAAAAACAAAATGGGCTTCCCTGTATTTTGATTGCTGGACATCACAGTGCTGTAAAAATAAATCTTTAAAAAAAATGACATAGCGCTCCGCGGTATTTTTGATTCTCAGCGCAGATAAAGCAGACAGCTATGGGTTGCCACCCCCATCTGCCTGTCGTTACCTTGGTTGGCAATCAAAATACAGGGAAGCCCATTAATTTTTTCTATTTAAAAAATAGTTAAAAAAAAAATGACGTTGGGTCCCCCCATTTTTGATAGCCAGCTAGGGTAAAGCAGACGTCTGTAGCCTGAAAACCACAGCTGGCAGCTTTACCGTGGTTGGGGATCCAATGTGGAGGTCCCCCCAGGCTCTTTTTTATAATTATTTTATAAATATTAATAATTACACAAAAAAAGTAGGGTCCCCTCCAAATTGGATCACCAGCCAAGGTAAAGCGGACAGCTGTGGTCTGGTATTCTCAGGGTGGGAAGGTCCATAGTTATTGGGCCTTCACAGCCTAAAAATAGCAGGCCGCAGGCACCCCAGACATGGCGAATCCACTAGATGCGCCAATCCTGGCGCTTCACCCCAGCTCATCCCGTGCCCTGGTGCAGTGGCAAACGGGGTAATAAATCGGGTTGATACTAGCTGTAAAGTCACCTGAGATCAAGCCCAGCAGTTTGTGATGTCATGGCGTCTATTAGATACCTAACATCATAAACTGTCAGTACTAACAAAAACAAAAAATCGACAAAAGAAATTTATTTGAAAAAACAGTCCCCAAAACATTTCCTCTTTCACCAATTTATTGTAAGAAAAAAAATAAAGGGGTCCCACGACGACTCTGGACCGTCTAGAATATGGGGGGGAGACACTCAGGGAACGTATCCCCCATTTTCTAGGAGTACGAACCCTTCATGTGAGGAGTGTGGGTGCAATGAATCTGCACTCACTCTCCCCGGGTCCACAGCAGCAGAGTCCATGTCGTAATGGTTGCTACCAAAGCTGCAATGCCCTGCTCATGAGGTAAGGGCATGCCTAATCAGGAGAACTACTGTAGAGGAAGCTCTGCTCACTGGTATATAGGTGCTCAGAGGTAATAATAGATAAAATTAGTGAGTAACCTCGGCACTCTAAATCTCCCAGACTAAGTCAGTAAGTCGCAACGGATAGTAATGCAAAATCACTCTTTATTGGTCCGTATTAAGAAAAAAAAATTTTTCATAAGCATATATGTTTTTGTCCAAAACAAGTTACAAATGACGTTTCGGCCTGAGCCTTCGTCAGATTGGACTTATCTGCATGTAATCATGAAAAATGACAATAATCAGTATCACATAAGAGTGAGAGAACAATAACATAAACTCGAACAATGTAGAGGTACAATTGGGATGCAGCAAAAAAATTGCAACACAGCAAGAAATGAAACACATGATACAAATGTCATAACACAGTACAAGGACAATATAGTAATGACAAATATGGGGTCAGAGTAGGCTTAGACAGCTCTGGTACGAAAGAGATGTCAATCATAAAGTAACATGTGCAGTAGGTGTAGAGCTACACTATGCATGGCAGAGCTAATGGGTAGACCGACCATAGAAAAAGAACGAAGAAAAAGTGGAGAAAAAGTGGAGAAAAAGTGGAGAAAAAATGTAGAAAAAGTGGAGAAAAAGTGGAGAAAAAGTGGAGAAAAAATGTAGAAAAAGTGGAGAAAAAGTGGAGAAAAAATGTAGAAAAAGTGGAGAAAAAGTGGAGAAAAAGTGGAGAAAAAGTGGAGAAAAAGTGGAGAAAAAATGTAGAAAAAGTGGAGAAAAAGTGGAGAAAAAATGGAGAAAAAGTGGAGAAAAAGTGGAGAAAAAATGTAGAAAAAGTGGAGAAAAAGTGGAGAAAAAATGTAGAAAAAGTGGAGAAAAAGTGGAGAAAAAATGTAGAAAAAGTGGAGAAAAAGTGGAGAAAAAGTGGAGAAAAAGTGGAGAAAAAATGGAGAAAAAATGGAGAAAAAGTGGAGAAAAAGTGGAGAAAAAGTGGAGAAAAAGTGGAGAAAAAATGGAGAAAAAGTGGAGAAAAAGTGGAGAAAAAATGGAGAAAAAGTGGAGAAAAAGTGGAGAAAAAGTGGAGAAAAAATGGAGAAAAAGTGTAGAAAAAGTGGAGAAAAAGTGGAGAAAAAATGGAGAAAAAGTGGAGAAAAAGTGTAGAAAAAATGTAGAAAAAGTGGAGAAAAAGTGGAGAAAAAGTGGAGAAAAAATGTAGAAAAAGTGGAGAAAAAGTGGAGAAAAAGTGGAGAAAAAGTGGAGAAAAAATGTAGAAAAAGTGGAGAAAAAGTGGAGAAAAAGTGGAGAAGTGGAGAAGTGGAGAAGAAGTGGAGAAGAAGTGGAGAAGTGTTTGTTCATGCCAGATGGGAGATAAATAATTTTTTACCGGCGCTGTCATTTACTGTAACGTGATTATCGGTGTACGGTGTATACCTGTGATCACGTGAGCGGGGACCGGAAAAACCGTCCTGAATCATGATCTCCAGGGTCTCAGCTAGCCCTGAAACCCCGGAGATTTTCTGACACTGGGGGGACGTTATTCACTTATTTCGGCCTGCTGTTTATAAACGGCAGATCAGAATAAGGCTACATTAACACGACCGATCCATTTTTGTGGTCTGCAAAAAACAGTCCGTTTTTTATCACGGGTGCATCCGTTCCGTAGACGGTCTGTATGTCATCTGTTTGCCATCCGTGTGCCTTCCGTTTTTTTTTTGTGTACTGCAAAAAAACTGAATGAGGGTAAATGCATAAATTTACCCAGGATCCATAGCTTCATTCTACATGAGGCGGTCACATGTTCACTCCAGTGCCATTTTCTATTGCTTTTCACAGCGTAGAGCGCTCTGGTGATTTTCTTGTGCTTGTGCACTTCATATCAGTCTTTTCTGTCATTATAATGGCAGAAAGACACATAATGTCCCACTCTCCTGCATTTTGTAATTTTGCACCCTTTGGTGCCTTTCATGTGGCACTAAGGGGTGCTTAGCTTTGTATTTAGCCAAAAAAATGAAAAAAAAAAAATGACGTAGGGTTCCCCCTATTTTTGTAGCCAGCTAGGGTAAAGCAGACGGCTGCAGCCTGCAGACCACAGCTGGCAACCTCACTTTGGCTGGTAATCCAAAACTGAGGGCACCCCACGCTGTTATTTTAAATTAAATAAATTAAAAAAAAAAAAACACGTAGGGGTCCCCCCAAAATTGGATCACCAGCCAAGGTAAAGCAGACAGCTGGGGTCTGATATTCTCAGACTAAGGAGGTCCATGGTTATTGGACTCTCCCCAGCCTAAAAATAGGCCGCAGCCGCCCCAGAAGTGGCGCATCCATTAGATGCGCCAATCCTGGTGCTTCGCCCCAGCTCATCCCGCGCCCTGGTGCGGTGGCAAACGGGGTAATATATGGGGTTAATACCAGATGTGTAATGTCACCTGGCATCAAGCCCTGGGGTTGGTGAGGTCAGGCGTCTATCAGATACCCGACATCACCAACCCAGTCAGTAATAAAAAAAAATAGACGACAAACACATTTTTATTTGAAAAAACACTCCCCAAAACATTCCCTCTTTAACCAATTTATTAGAAAGAAAAATAAATCCAGGTCTGGTGTAATCCAAGGGGTTGCCATGACGATCCACACTGTCCCAGTCAATGAAGAGCAGGATGTTCCCCATTGGCTGGGAGAGCAGTGCAGTGACCTGAGCTAACATCAATGGGTCAGCCCAGGTCACTGCAGGGGATGACAAGTGCTGCTGTCAGCGAGGTACATTACCTGCGCTGATCTCCAGCACACTGACAGCCCGGCGCCTTCACACTAAGTATCGCGAGAGGCCCGTGACGTCACCGCTAGTCAGTCTCGGGTCGGAAGCGAGAGAAGGTGATGTGACAAGCGGCGGACATGGAGGACAGTGACAGCGCTGAGGTTGGGATGGCGGGACTTCATCACCGCAGGTAAGCCGAGCGGGACCATGTGTGTGTGTGTGTGTGTGTGTGTGTGTGTGTGTGTACATGCTGTGTGCAGGAGGGGGCGGAGCGAGCTGAGCGGGGAAGTGTGGGCTTCTTGCACGTAACTAGGATAAACATCGGGTTACTAACCAAAGCGCTTTGGTTGGATACCCGATGTTTATCTTGGTTACCAGCTTCTGGCAGGCTGCCAGCGATGGCTCCTGCACACTGTAGCTGTAAAAAGCCCTGCTTTTTGCTGCTAGAACCATTCTCGAACGCATCTAGAACTATCGAGCTTTAGCAAAAAGCTCGAGTTCTAGTTCGATCTCGAACAGCCCCCAAAATCACTCGAGCCTAGAACTGGAGAACCTCGAACCGCGAACCGCGCTCAACTCTAATCAGGACAAAATCAAAGGAACGGCATATCCGTTCCTATGCCATTCCTTTGATTTTGTCCTGATGAGGAAGACGGATATGTCTTTGAAATGCATTGACCTGTGAAAATAAAGAAAAACTAATTCATCATATACACTGGTTTTGTGTTTTTTAGCGCAGCATTTAACCCATTTTTCTTTTAACCCATTTTTGAATTTGCAAGCCTAGTAATCAACAGAAGCACCAGGGGTACTGCAAGTAAGAAGTGGATTACAGGGTTCCCATTCAAAGCCAATGGACTACTAAGGTGGTTACTGGACCAAGTTCTTGAATATCAATTCTTTAATTTTTAAAATTTAATGAAAGCTGTTTACAAACCTGGAGAAATTACTAATATACAATATTTATTGATAATAAAAATTTAATTGATTGAACATATCTTCTAATATGTCCAGGAACTGTTTAATGGCTCACTTTGTAATTTTTCATTCTCTCTTCTTGAGCAACTAGTTTTTTTTATTAGATTTCTCTCAGTACTACAGTTGCAGGAACTTTTTTTTTCCTCACTTAACAGCATGCATTTCACCTGTGATTGTTTAATGACTTACATGTCATGAACTAAAATCCTGACTCTCAATTATTGTTTTATGTGGTTTGACAGACAAGAGAACAGGAGCAAAGAGCCAAGAACCAACTATTTGTTTATGTAATCCATCACAGTGACTCTTTGGTAGTAGTTGTATGTATAGTGGCCATCTCTTTGTAGTGATTTTTCCAGGCTAAGACAACATACCTTATAGTAAGAAACTATGTTGCTAATAGGTGTGTGCATATTCTAATCAGCATTTAGCTTATTTCTTAGTAATATAGAAGAGTGCTTGTAAAGCATTCTACATGATCATTTTGAGAACTGTGCAGCTGCGCAATTCTTTCTACTAGACACTGATCTTTTTAATAACGGCTGCAGAAGAGGGGAACCTGCAGATCTCTATTAGTTGCAGAGATACCAATGATAATGATTAGCTGAAGGACCATTTAGAATTATGAGGCCATGTGATCAATCTTTATAACTAGTAAGAATACTTTAATCCTTAATAAAATCACTGTGTAGGACACTGCAGCAAAGGTTTGTATGCAACAGAGGATTGAATGTGTATGTGAATACTTATGTTTGGGTGTAAATGTATTCAGGAAAGC
The DNA here is from genome assembly GCF_048569485.1 of Anomaloglossus baeobatrachus. Lineage (NCBI taxonomy): Eukaryota > Metazoa > Chordata > Amphibia > Anura > Aromobatidae > Anomaloglossus > Anomaloglossus baeobatrachus. The sequence continues at coordinate 261,747,354 of NC_134353.1, read as the reverse complement.
TATGTGTGTGTCAACTGTGTCTGCAGCAGTGCTATTTATGTATCTAAGATACAAGCAGCAATGCTGAGCTTGTTGCAGAACTGTGTGTATATGTATATTTTACGTACATGCAGGAGAGCCATGTGTGACTCTAAGGTGTATGCAGCAGTTAACTTTGTGTTTTCTACAAGGTTGTGTTTGGGTTTATACAGTCCGTATAATAAGTACTGAACCCGTTAATAATTCTCTAAGTTAATAATTTTCTAAAGGTGCTATTGACGTTAATTTTTCACCATATGTCAGTAACAACCCATCCAATCCACACAAAGTAATCAAATCATAAATGTCTATAAATTAAGCTATGTGTAATAATGAGCAATGCCACAGGTGAAAAGTATTGAATACATAAAAAAGAGAGGTGCAAAAAGTCATTGAAAGTCATGACACCAGCTGAAATCTCTCAGTATTTAGAAAGCAATCCTGGCATTTAGTGAAAATAATATCAGTTGTTTTAACTATGGTGTATAAAACAATTATCAAGGTGCCACACAAGAAATATCTTATGATGGGTAAAACCAGTGAGTTGTCTCAAGACTGTAACGTCTGCCCTTGACCACAGACTAAGATGGCTGTCACGGATAGACTAGGGCTAGCCACAAAGTCAGCAGGACCTCAAGAATCCTGAAACTCTTTAACCCCTATACATGGATTTGGAATTACACAAGGTCCAGGAGATCACTGCCTATGGAAGGCTGCAATCCAGGAAAGAGTGGTTGTCAGGCAGGGTCCAAACCAGGAGGCACAAAAAGGGACAAACTCGGAAGGCAGGAGCATAGTCAGGAAATTAGGCAGAGGTCAAAACTGAAGATGGCAGCGAGGTACATAAATGGCAGGCAGGAGGGTAGTCAGGAAACAAGCAGAAGTCAGAACACCAGAATCACTAAACAGAACAGGGCGGGAGAGGAACCAGGAATACAAAACTATCTCTGGCAGTGGTCAGCAGACAGGACGGAGAATAAGAAGGTTGTGGTGTCTTCCCATTGGCTATACTGAACGATGATAGCTTCAGCTGGAAGACACATGCCCCCTACAGTCATCCAGTGGTACTGCAGGTCCCAGGGAAACCCAGCTTAGTGGATGAGCGGAGCCTTCGACCACCAGAGCCACTGGCACAGACTCTTCTCCCATCCCCAGCACTATCCACGGCGGGAACATGGCGTCACCTGACGATTGGAGCAGAAGTCGCAGGAGCGGACTCCGGTGGCGACATGACAAAGATCTTTGCAACCTTAGTGTTGCAAAACATATTGATGGAATTGGTTACAAAATAATTTCCAAACAATTGAATGTTATTCCGCACTATTGGGGCTATAATCTGTAAGTGGAAATAACCACCTGTGGAGAGCTACAGAAAGACCTGAAATCAGCAGGTACAATTGTTTTAAAGAAACCTCCATGGCTGGTATGCATGCTCACCATGCAAGACTCCAATGCTGAACAAAAATCATATTCAAGTGCATTTAAAGTTTTCTCAACATTTAGACAAGCCTGTGAAATAGTGGCAGAATATACTATAGTCAGATGAGACCACAATTGAACTCTATGAATGCCATAATACACACCATGTATGAAGGCCAAAAGGCACTGCATATCACCCCAACAACACCATACCAATAGTGAAGTTTGGAGGTGGAAACATCATGATGTGGTGCATTTTTTTTCAGCATTTGACACTGACAAATTTCATATAACTGAAGGAACAATGAATGGACAAATGTACCAAAACATTCTTGATAAAAATCTGCTACTGTGCCGCCCCCGTGCCAGCAGCCGGGCTGCTCGGATCCGGATCCACGGTAGCTCGAGGGGTGTCCGGACCCGGGGGTTGTGCGGCCACTCAAATGAAGGGGGGTATTTACAGGGGATGGTGTTTAGAGTTCATAATGCCACCCGTGGTGTGTGGTAAAGTGGAGTACCACCGCTGCAGTTGGGAGTACCCGAGTGAGATGGATTGGGGCAGCTAGGTGTTGGGTTCCTCCACGGGTAGAGGGAATGCCCCGGGACTCGGTGATGGTGTTGGGGAGTGCCGTTGGGGAGTGAAGGGGTCACGTGAGTAAAGCTGACACCGACAACTGGGTAAACCAAAGTTCTGGACACTGCTGCCACTGAGGGGAGCTAGTTTGGGTCCCGTCCCCGTTGGTGTTGCCTGGTGATCCGTGACCTTCCTCCTGGCACTAAGTTCACTTGTCAGATGGCCCCGGCAGTGTAGTACTAGTCGTTTCCCACTCCCCAGTGTGGCTAACTGTGGGAGCTTGCTCTCAGGGTTCATGCTTGGGATTTCCTGGACTGTTTTGGTGGAAAGTCCTATCCCCCTCGTTGCGCTAGTACCACGATTTTTGAGCGGGTGGAGAGCGGATCTTGAAGGCTCCGTTCTCGTCGGGTAAATTGTCAGGTTGCCTGAAGCTACTCCCTGACCTAGGGTTCACGTACCCCATCGATCCCTGGTCCCAGCCTGGTGATGGTGCAAGGCCACCGGCTGTCCTTCTCGACAGTTCCGTGCTCCTTGCCACGATCCCCTGCGACCGGGGGTCCAGCTCTTACTAGGCCCAGACCACCATCTGCTACCTACTGGCTCCTGACCTCCTCTTTCCTTCTTTTCCTACACTTCACTCCCCCTTTTTCTGACTGACTTCTGACACTGCTGGCCTCCCGTTACCAACCCCCCAAGTGGGCAACCCTATTCCACTCAGGCCGTCTACTGGTGTGTCTGGTGGGTGCAGAGTGTACCTAGGATTTTACTAGCTGTTGTCAGCAACACCATGTAGTTGGGGACCCATAACCAAGGAGGAGGTGGATATTGCACAGAAGGGCAGATTGCACAATAGCCTGTGACGACCTGATAGTCCAGGGCGTCACACTACCATCTACTAGGGTGATGAAGATGAAATGGGGGTGGAAATTTAAGCAAGAAAATTATCCCAAACACACTGCCATGATATCACTCAATTGCTTTCAGAGAGGAAAAAAAAAGCTGCTATAATGGCCCAGCTAATCATCTGTCCATAATCCAAAAAGAAATTTTATAGAAGGAACTAAAGCTCATAGTTTATAGAAAGAGCCCACAGAACCTTCAAGAGTTGAATAGTTTTTGTTTGGAAGAATGAGCCAAAATCACACCTGAGCAATACATGCCACTAGTTTCTCTATAAAGAAAGAATCTGTAAGCTGTAATCACCAACAAAGGCTTTTGTACTAAGTTTTAAATACATTTCAGGAAGTGGATTCAACATCTTTCTCCCGTGTAATTTTTCAATATTACACATCACTACATTTATTGACATCTATGATTTGATTTCTTTGCCTGTGTGGAGGGGATGAGTTGTTACCAACATCTGGCGAGAAATTCATTTCAATACAGTAGCTCTTTCAGAAATCTATTTACTTAGAATATTGCTGACATGTTCAACACTTATTTCACCCCCTTAATGTATTGAATACTGTGCAGTATAGCTCTTTGTGACGACGGTGGGCTTACACTGGAGAGGCATAAATAAGCAACTACATGGTAGGCCCTAGAGCCCCAAATGGTGAGCATAGGCTGAACCGCATATAGTCACATGATAGGACTCTTGGGGCAGTCTCTGGCCCTGCAGCATCTGACCAAAAGGTGCAGGAGAAATACAGAGAAAAATCTACAGACAAGGTCAGACACTCCAATGTCAAGTCAGGAAGCACAGGTTCAGTATACATAGTCGTGGGCAAGGGAAAACAGGTTCGGATAAACGTGTGGACAAGCCAGTTCAGTAACAGGAGAATCAAATGGAAGAGTAGCCAAACAGAATGCAAGACAGAAACTGACTTGAATCTAAGATCAACAAAGTGTGGAGGTAGGAGCTGCTTGACAAACCCATCAATGGCAGAGGATAAGCCAGAGAAGAAACACACTTTATGCCACTGGTGCTAAACTCCTACCGAGTCTGTCCTCACCTCACTATGGATAGGTGGAGACTCAAGCAACAGGAGGATGTAGCACAGTAGGATGTGTTTCAAGGGGCAGCTGGTGAGACTAACTGACACTGGGAGCCCAAAAGCCGCACGAATCACTAGCATGACATTCTGTGTCTATAACTATTGTGCTTGTAGCAGTGCTGTGTGTAAAAGGGCATTGTAGAGTTTTTTTGTGTACTTGATATACATAATTTACATTCGAGATAGGATTGTGAATGTGTAATGTGTGTGCTGCAGTTGTTTGTGTATAATGTACATGTCCTAGAAATGCAGAAGGTGACTGTCCATGATTAACCCAGTATTCAATCCTAGGGATGAAAATGAATTTTATTGACTTTTCCACTTCCTTTCTTTGAAATCTAAATTAATCAGTTTTGGATTTTTTACAAATCGTTCAATTCACAGCGCATTAATTCACCATGAATGGCAATACTGTAAAGCCTCCAATAGCGCAGAAAAGATATGTGTACATTCACGTCTCCTTGGACTGTGCTGAGCCTTTTTCCAGCTCTTTAACACAAATACAACCTTAGAAATTACAAATTCAACTCATCATATAAATAATAATAATAATAATAATAGTAATATTTATTCATTTATATAGCGCTATTAATTCCACAGTGCTTTAAAGATGGTGAATAATAGTAAGCATCAGCCTTCTTAATAACACACTGCACTGACAATTTGTAATGATTTTTAAAATTAAAAAAATGGTCCAAAAATAATTTTGAGATCAGGCAGACGATTCTGTCAATGTAAGTGGTAGAGAACAAGTGACATTCTAGACCAGGGGTCTCAAACTCGGCTGGGTGTATGGGCCACACAGAGGAAAAAAATAATTTGCGGGCCGCATTCTTTGCATGACAAAGTGACATTTTTATTGGTACCATATATTTTTTTTTACACACCTTTGGATCAATGATTTTGAACATTTTTCACTCATTTATTATAACAAACGTGCACAGTTTTTGTTTAAATATAAAAAAAATTTGATAGTAAAAAAAAAGTCATGCCTTATTTTGTTTGTTTTTTTACATTTTATCCCTTTTTTGTAACTGCTAGTGTTACAATTATCACTATATAGAAATTTTGGCCATCATCTTTATGCTCCCCATCTTGTTGTAATATGCCCATCCTTGTCCCGTTGTACAGTCATGGCCAAAAGTTTTGAGAATGCTACAAATATTAATTTTTACAAAGTCTACTGCTTACGTTTTTCTAATGGCAATTTGTATATGCTCCAGAATGTAATAAAGAGTGATCAGCTTAACAGCAATTACTTGCAAAGTCAATATTGGCTAAGAAAATGAACTTCAACCCCCAAAACACATTTCAACATCATTGCATTCCTGCCTTAAAAGGAGCAGCTAACATTGTTTTAGTGATTGTTCCATTAACACAGGTGTGGGTGTTGATGAGGACAGGGCTGGCAATCAATCACTCATGATTAAGTAAGAATGACACCACTGGACACTTTAAAAGGAGGCTGGTGCTTGGTATAATTGTTTCTCTTCAGTTAACCATGGTTATCTCTAAAGAAACACGTGCAGCCATCATTGCTCTGCACAAAAATGGCCTAACAGGGAAGAGTATTGCAGCTACAAAGATTGCACCTCAGTCAACAATCTATCGCATCATCAAGAACTTCAAGGAGAGAGCTTCCATTGTTGCCAAAAAGGCTCCAGGGCGCCCAAGAAGGAAAAAAGCAATCCTGCCGCAATGGCAAAGCAGTACAGCCCAAATCCCAATTAGAGTATAAGTGCAAGCAAGGATTTAGAATTAAAATATAACTTTTAATATCATTAGTCTAAAATTAGTCTAAAATCTATTTGAAGGGTTGAATCATGCTAATAATTACAATGGGCAAAAACAGGGGGTCAAATAAAAGGGGGCAGGGGGTATATTTACAATAGTATTTATTACAGGGGATTACAGGGTCCAACAGTCGGAGAATCAAACACTGCAATAAAAGGGGGGAAAGGACACCCTCCTTGCCGTGTCCAATATCAATAAAAGGTTGAAACAAGATCGTACATACACTTCCAACCCTCCCCTCGGGCCCAATAATACAAAACCCAAAGAATCTGGGTTGGGCTCGTTTTCACAAAAGGGGCTCATCATCTTGGTCAATAGCCCAGCTCAATAGACATCTTAAACCATCCAACCCCAAACCACCCACCCCAGCTAGAGAGAAAGAGAGAGAGAGAGATCCCTACATTAAATGAAGCACCCGTAATTAATCTGGTCATTTAGACCCTCTGGACGACACGTCCTTAATTTAAAGATCAGTCTTGCTTCCTTTTGTAGGAGTAACCTATCCAGGTTGCCTCCTCTTGGAGATGGTTTGACCTTCAAAATCCCCATAAATACAATGGCTTCTCTATTTCCAAAATGTTGTGAATTCATGTGTCTAGAAATTGGAGTATCCCGTTCGTTCCTAATGTCACCGAGATGTTCTCCTACCCGACGGCGAAACTCTCTATTGGTCTTTCCAACATATTGCTTGCCACAGTTACAGGTGGCCAAGTAGACAATGCCTTTGGTTCTGCAATTTATGAAATCTCTAACCCTAAGGCATTCACTTGTGACAGTACCTCTAAACGTTTTACCCGTCTGGATATGATCACATGCCACACACGCCCCACACCTAAAGCACCCAGTCGGTTTATCCGGAATCCATGTTATCGGTTTCTCGGGGGCCACATAGTGGCTGTGTGTAAGGCGGTCCCTTAGGGATCGTTTTTTCCGAAACGTCACAGATGGTTGGTTGCCAATTACCTCGGCAATGTCATCATCCATTTTAAGGATCGCCCAATGTTGTTTCAAGATCTGTCGGACTTGGTTGGCACCCTTTGTGAAGGTGGTAATGAATCTTATTGTTTCATCACGCTTCTCCCTTTTCTGTTTGGGAACAAGAAGTTGGTTCCGATTTTGTCTGAGCGAATGATGATAGGCCTCCCTAAGAATATGGTTTGGGTAGCCCTTGTCCAGAAAACGAGCCCTGAGATCCTTGGCCTTCACGACAAATTCCTCCTCACTGGAACAGTTCCGTCTCAGACGCAAATATTGCCCCTTCGGGATACCACGTCTGAGAGGGAACGGATGATGACTCTTCCAGTCAAGGAGGGAATTACATGAATTACAACATGCCAACTGTTAAGCATCCTGAAACTATTCATGTGTGGGGTTGCTTCTCAGCCAAGGGAATCGGCTCACTCACAGTCTTGCCTAAAAACACAGCCATGAATAAAGAATGGTACCAGAATGTCCTCCAAGAGCAACTTTTCCCAACTGTCCAAGAGCAGTTTGGCGCCCAACAATGCCTTTTCCAGCATGATGGAGCACCTTGCCATAAAGCAAAGGTGTTCACTAAATGGCTCATGGAACAAAACATAGAGATTTTGGGTCCATGGCCTGGAAATTCCCCAGATCTTAATCTCATTGAGAACTTGTGGGCAATCATCAAGAGACGGGTGGACAAACTAAAACCAACAAATTCTGGCAAAATGCAAGCATTGCTTATGCAAGAATGGACAGCTATCAGTCAGGATTTGGTCCAGAAGTTGATTGAGAGCATGCCAGGGAGAATTGCAGAGGTCCGACTCCTGAAGAAGAAGGGTCAATACTGCAAATATTGACTTGCTGCATTAACTCATTCTAACTGTCAATATAACCTTTTGGTACTCATAATATGATTGGAATTATATTTCTGTATGTGATGTAAACATCAGACAAACACAATTAAAAACCAGAGGGCAACAGATCATGTGAAAATATAATTTTGGTGTCATTCTCAAAATTTTTGGCCATGACTGTAGTATTGTGCCCCATCCTACAGTAATGTGCTCATCCTTGTCCCCATCCTATAGTAATGTCCCCAGCCTTATCCCTATCCTATAGTAATGTTTCCTATTCTTGTCCTCTTGTAGTAATGCCCCTATCCTGTGGTACTGTGCCCATCCTAGTCCCCATCCTACAGTAATGTGCCCACCTTGTCCTCATCCTATAGTAATGTCCCCATCCTTTAGTAATGTGCCCACCTTTTCCCTCTTCTACAGTAATGTGCCCACCTTGCCCCTATTCTACAGTAATGTCCCCAGCCTTGTTCCCATCCAATAGTCATGTGCCCACCTTGTCCCGGTCCTTTAGTAATGGGCCCACCTTATCCCTATTCTATAGTAATGTGCCCACCTTGTCCCTATTCTATAGTAATGTGCCTACCTTGTCCCTATTCTATAGTAATGTGCCCACCTTGTCCCCACCCTATAATAATGTCCCCATCCTTTAGTAATGTCCCCAGCCCTATCCCCATCCTTTAGTAATGTGCCCACCTTTTCCCTATTCTATAGTAATGGGCCCACTTAGTCCCCATCCTATAGTCATGTGCCCACCTTGTCCCTATCCTATAGTCATGTGCCCACCTTGTCCCTATCCTATAGTCATGTGCCCACCTTGTCCCTATTCTATAGTCATGTGCCCACCTTGTCCCTATTCTATAGTAATGTCATCCTGTAGTAATGGGTGGGGGGGCAGTGGCGGTGGTGGCTGAAAGGGGGCAGGGGCGCTATAACTTACCTATCGCTCTCCTCAGCTTCCACAGACACCGGAGTGAAGCTGAGAGGAGCGGTCTCCGGCCTCAGATCCACAGTGATTGGAGAGATCGGTCACAAGGCCGGTCTCTCTAATCAGAGCTGGGGGCGGGTGAAACAGAGCTCACCCAGCTCCAGCCAATGATCTTTGCTATAGCTGCACTGATCATGGCTGGATTTCAATGTTTTAGCCATTTTCAATGGCTGAAAAATTACAGTGGCTGTGATTGGCTGAGCGTCATTCATCAGCCAATCACAGCCTCAGTAGGTCCGGGGAGGAGACACCACCCCTCCTGAGGTCAGGCAGAGGTCCCCTCCTCCCCGAATCAAAGGTATTTGCAAAACAATCTCAGCCACCAGGGCTCCGGGGGCCGCGATTTCGCCATGACTTACTGGGTACGTCATGGGTCCTTAATTACCAGGGAGCCATGACGTACCCAGTATGTTATAGGTCGCTAAGTGGTTAACATACACACACATTACACACACAATAAAAAAAACACCATTCTTCTCACCTGTCCCACATTCCCTCGGCTGCCTCATCTCTGCTTTTTGCTTTCTGCAGGCCCGTGCCCCTGGTGACTATCGCAGCAGGTGCAGGGGCCGCAGCCCCTGTCAGTGATTTATGTGATGAATGTTTTGCCGCAGAGCACTTGACTCTGAGAGCGCGGCAAAACATTCATCTAAAAGTGCAGACAGTGGCTGCGGCCCCTGCGCCGGCCGCGATAGTTAACAGGGACACGGGCCTGGGGGCCGCACGAAGCAGCCTGAGGGGCCGCATGCAGCCCGTGGGCCGCGTGTTTGAGACCTCTGGTCTAGACCAAACCAGTTTAACAATACATTTTAGAAAAGTTTAGTCCTGGATTTGGATTTCAGACATGCATTTTGGTATCACTGACACTTAGTGTCCTATCAACCTGTATGTTACTTTCTGTGCCCAAGATTGCATCCAGGCAATGGAAAATAGTCAAAACTCATGTCCTGGTTTTATCACCTTCTTCATATAATTGAGTTAGTGATGAAAAGTAACATTACAATAGCCTTTTATATAACCAGTAAAGAGCAGGGTCCTAATCCTTAGCAGTATTCTACCAAGGAACCTCACACCAGACAAAACACAAAAGAAATCAAATTTTTACAAAAACTGCAAATTTGGATAAAGAAAATAGCAATCACAGAAGACTAAGAAGTTTTGCTTGAGAAATGACCCTATTTTGGAAACTAGACCCCTCAGGGAATGTAACTAGATGTGGGGTGAGCACCCTGAACCCCCAGGTTCTTCACAGAATTTTATAACGTTGAGCTTTGAAAATAAAAAATAACATTTTCCCAACAAAAATGTTGTTTTAGCAGCAATTTTTTTTTATTTTCACAGGGGTAACAGGAGAAAATGAACCATACAATTTGTTTTGCAATTTTTGCCACTAGCTGGCTGCAGACTAAAGATTATTGGACCAATGAACATAGATTCGAGTCCACGGCTGTAAGGGAATCAGACATAACCAGTCCCCCGTGCTGTAAAGATTTATTGCATTGTTGTGTTTTTTAGATATTTTTATGCTTCTCAGTTTAAGGTACACAATAAAATGTTAATGGATTGGGAGGGGTGCCGTAAGATATACAATTCACATCTACACATACCATGCTCATCCCGAACCTGGAGCTATAAGGCAGAGATGTGCCCGATGAATCTTATGTACACAGAAATCCAGGCACAAGATTGGTAGTGTAAAGCAATCATTCTATAACTCTCGTTAGTTTCACAGGGGCCTCAATTAAGGCATTGTTGTCTCAGCCACTAGTCCCATTATGTGAATGGTGATAGTAGACCAAGTGAAGCCATCACTACAGGGGGTCTCACTTGTAGTCCCAGCTGAGGGGCTTAGCATCAGGAAAATACCTACACCAATGCACAGTTAGCATTGGGGGTTGTTTCTCGGGGTTCAGGTTCAGCCTGGATACATGCGCTATAGTCGTAGTATCCATCATCTAGAGGAGCATACGCTATGGCTGCAGATCATACTGGTGGAAGATACAAAAACTGTGGGCCAACCAAAAGTTGAGAGACAGTGGGTATTGCCTTGTAAAGGGACAGTAGAACTACCAGTCATGGTTTGGGTTCTTGGGATCTTGTGGACTAGGGTCATCTCGTTTTAGTAATTTACCTGCATTTGCTGTAAGACTGTGGACGTAAGAATACAAATAATTGCATCATTAACCTGCCTATGCACTGAATACAACCACATTCTCAGATCTTCCCACCCTACATGTGGTGGAAAACTATTGTTTTGGCTCACAGCAAGGCTCGGAAGAGAATGAGCAACATGTGACTTTTTCAGCGCTAAGTCATCTGGAATCAATAGTGGACCCCATGTTGCATTGCCAGAGCCCCTCATGTGCCTAAACAGAGTAAATTCCCCACAAGGGACCCCATTTTGGAAACTACACCCCTCAAGAAATTTATCTAGAGGTGAGGTGAGCACCTTAAATCTCAAAGTGCTTTGCAAACGTTTATACCAATGAATCATGAAAATATATTTTTTTAATTAGGTGCTGTGTCTACCGCCCCGCGGGCTCAGCTGCAACTGCCGAGCCGCTCGGATCCATGCTCATACTGTGGGTGGTGGCTCGAGCCTCTCACGGACCCGGGGGTCATGTCGCTCTGCAAGGGAGTTGGCGCTACATGTGGGGATTTGGGTGAGGAGTTCCACGACCGGGGCCGCGGTTGTTTGGTTTGGCTTGTAAGTTCGTGACACCACCCACGGGTTGTGGTGAATGGATGGACACCACCGCTGCCGTTAACTAGGCCTCCCAGGGATGGTCTTGCGCAGCTTGGTGTTGACCCCTCCGTGGGTAGGGGAGCGATGGTCCTGGGGGCCCAAGGGAGGTGCTGAGGTGGGAGAGTGGGTTGACGCTGGTGCGGTGCGGCGCGGTGCGCGGCCCGAAGGCATTGGTGTACTCACTCTGACACAATACACTGGAGTCTCTGGTAAACCAAATGGAGTGATGAACGGGGCCCCCAGCCGGCTGCAGCTTCTCCCGGTATAGGTTGGTGGTTTCCACCTTTCTCCTGCACCTATGTGTGTAAATGTTTGACTCCTATGCCTAGACACCGGTAGTCCGCTCCCCGACTTGTATAGGCTGTAGGAGCCCGTTTGCCCACAGATGCTGGCCCTTTGGGTCTCTATGCCTTGGCAGCTGCTCTACCCTGTATGGTTGGGCTGTTGTCTTCTAACGGGTCTTGTGTGGGATAGGTCCTAAAGTCCAGTCCGCAATCAGTTGATTTGACTTGGCCCTGTCAGTTCAGGGCTTTGTACTGGTTCTGAGTACCCCTCCTGGTACTCCGGTTTGCAATTGGTTCCCCGGTTTTGTACCGGCGGGCCACCACCCGACCTCGGTCCCGACGGTTCCACCGGCTGTAATCCCAGCTCCTGCAGGCGGCCACCACCATCTGCCTCCTTGCCAAAGGTGACTGGGCTCTGACCCAGCCACCGGAGTAGTCTATGGCAGGCCTGGGCGCAGGTCTGCCCTTGGACTCAACCTCTCTCCTTCACTGTCAAAACTGCTCTGCACTGTCAACTTGAACTTGTGTCTGTGTTTTCCCGCCTCCAGGCCTGTGAACTCCTCGGTGGGTGGAGCCAACCGCCTGGCTCCGCCCCCTGGTGTGGACATCAAACCTGGAGGGTGGTGACAAGGTTTTTAGCTTGACTAATGTCACCTAATCGGGAGGGGGGTGAGGTGTTGTGTGTGACTACCTGGGATGACCTGACTAGTCCAGGGCATCACACTGTGCAGCATAATTTTTTCTGCATGCTCAATATCCAGTATGGTTCCCTTAAAAACATGAAAATAAAATTGTAATAATGCTTTGGAGAAGGATCATTGCAGTTATGAGAGCTGACCCCTTTAAAACCTAAGGAGCTTCGATAGAAGTGGATTAGACACAAGTGTATATCCAGTTGTTGGTCCTGAGTTGGGCTAGGAGGGACAAAGATACCAAGTTAAAGTCAAAAAAACTAATCCTGAAATTGAATAGTGGTAAAAATTGGGGAGTTAAAACAAACAATGTTGCTGCAGGAGATAAAAATATTTTTAATTACTAATTAAGATACATTCCAACAATAGCTTCAAACCTATACATTATATAGTTGTTCAGTTGCAGTTACATTTCTGATTTTTTGGGATTTTTTTTTAAAAAAACAAACAATTATTCCCCAGTACAGTTGCTTGTGACAATCAAGTACACCATCTCTGACTGACACTGATTTCAGATTTTTCAGATCTCAGATTTTTCAGATTTCAGATTTTTTTTCTTATAAAAATATTGTGTTGACTTGCTATTGCTTTCTAGAGCATTTAAAATGAAGGGAAAAAAATGTGTAATTCTATTTCAAACAGCAATACGAGGGGCTACTGATAAGTCTTTGGCTTTACTCAAAAGAAACGAAATAGGATGATGAAACATTACATTTATTCCACATACTCTCCACTGATATAAACACACTTCTTACATTGGTATTCCAAGTTCTGTAAGCCTAGCAAATAGAAGGATTTCGGTTGTGCCTCAAACCAGGCATCCGTGGAACCTAGGGCATCAGAAATGGCATGAAATTTGATACCCTTGGGGTGTTTCTTCGGGTTTGTAAACAGATGATAGTCAAAGGGAGCTAGATCTGGTGAATAAGCTGGGTTGTCAACCAGCTGGAAGCCCAGCTCTGCCAGTTTTGCCATAGTCACTTTTGCAGTGTGAGCGGCGGCAGTCTCTTGCAGGAACAAGATTCCTTTGGACAGCTTGCCATGCCTTTTGGCCTTCAGAGCTGCCTTCAATTGGTCCAAACATTTAATGTAATACCTTGCATTGATGGTGGAACCCTTTTGAAGGAATTCCACTAGCAGCATGCCTTCCTTATCCCAGAACACAGACACCATCACCTTAGTGGCTGATTTTTGCACCCTAAACTTCTTTGGACAAGGAGAATTACTGTGCCTCCACTCTTTTACTGCTCCTTATTTTCAGGATCATAGAAATAAATCAAGGTCTCATCCATAGTGACCAGTCGATGCAGGAAGTTCTTATCTGTCTGAAAATGTTGACAAATGGACCGGAAAGTTTTCACTCGCATGCTTCTCTGACGATCTGTTGTCAAACATTTCGGGACCCATTTTGCAGATAGCTTCCTCATGTCCAAATGTTCATGAATAATAACACAAACACGTTCACGGGTAATCCCCATGATGTCTGCTATTGCTTTAGCTGAAATTCGTCGATTCTCCAATATGAGGTTGTGCACAGCATCGACGATCTCCGGAAATCAATCACTCTTGGTCATCCAGGACGTTCCTCATCATTGGTGCTGAAGTGGCCTATTTTAAATTTGGCAACCCAGTTCTTAACTGTGGAATATGAAGGGCATTGATCCCTCAATGTCTGCAACATGTCACCATGAATATCCTTCGTGGACTTTCCTTGCAGAAACAAGAATTTTATCACTCCTCTGCTCTCAGTTGCTGTGAATATCGCATAAGACTCAGCCATTTTGTTTTCCCGCGTGCGTATAACACTGTTTCCATAAGCAACAAGCATAACATTTTGAAAACATATAGTAGACTCATAAGACTTTCATGTGATTTAACATTCGGTGCCATTGAAACAAAAAAAGATAACAAGGAGAAAGACTCAAAAAAATGTACTCACTCGCAGTAATGTTATTCAATGAGGCAGTGTCCATCTGTGAGTTTTTCCACAGCTGTAATCTGACTGAAGAAAAAAATCACAACATGCTGCATACAGCTCAACAAGGAATGTGTATCAAACACACACACACACACACACACACACACACACACACACACACGCACAGACACACAGGAGTGCTTTTTCCATAAAATATAACAATCATTAGTAGAATTATAGAGAAGCACATATATATATATAGATTAAAATACAATTGTTCATCAATGTATAAAGGTATAAGGAGGACATCTACTAGCAATCACCCCCCACATCAGTATACGTATGGGCCCAATCAGTAAATGCAGTCTGCATAATTTATAATAGCAGCAATAAAAGAGTATATTTGTCAATTCAGAAATTAACCAAGTTTATAAATCTGCTGCATATATATAAAAGAATAAAGCTGCTAAACTAATCAAGGGTAGCTGTCAAATTATACAAGAATTATGAAAAGTCACTTAAAGCTTACCCATATTTTGGATAGAAAGGAGCAGCGGGCACAAACAGTGGGGGGAAGAAAAGCAGCTCCCAGTCCCGAACGCGTATCGCTATCGCTTCCTCAGCAGGTTGGAGGCAAGGGTGGAAGTGGTTCATTCCCTGATCGTAGGGTTAAATACCCATAGTGTATTCATTAGTCCGCAGGTGATGTGCGCACGTCATAAAGGCGCACGCGCAGTGAACAGCTCCCGGTCGTTGTGGCAACATGACGCAGCTCTCCAGCCTTTGTGCGCACGCCCAGGGAGAATTCTCCCGATGACGTCAATGGGCATGCGCATTGGGCATAAGGAGGCCGCGGAGTGTATACCCCCGGAAAGAACTGTCAGAGAGCGCGCGCGCAGACCAGCGCATCACCGGAGGACACAGAAGCAGAAACACCAAAAATTCATATAGGTACACTTAATTATATTAGCCCGCTGCTCCTTTCTATCCAAAATATGGGTAAGCTTTAAATGACTTTTCATAATTCTTGTATAATTTCACAGCTACTCTTGGTTAGTTTAGGAGCTTTATTCTTTTATATATATGCAGCAGATTTATAAACTTGGTTCATTTCTGAATTGAGAAATATACTCTTTTATTGCTGCTATTATAAATTATGCAGACTGCATTTACTGATTGGGCCCATACGTATACTCATGTGGGGGGTGATTGCTAGTAGAAGTCCTCCTTATACCTTTATACATTGATGAACAATTGTATTTTAATCTATATATATATATGTGTTTTTCTATAATTCTAATAAAGATTGTTATATTTTATGGAAATAGCACTCCCGTGTGTCTGTGTGTGTGTGTTTGATACACATTCCTTGTTGAATTGTATTGATGGAGTTTTTCCAGATAATTAATCCTATACTAAGGGAATTATAATTACTTTGGGTGATATAATGTATTTACAGCACTTTCCCTTTTGGTCTTTGATCGTGTTTGTATATGCTGCATACAGCTGCAGATATTGCAGGAGACTGGCCAATGCAAGTCTACGGGTGCGAGTAAAAAATCAGACGTCACACACGGATGATGTGTGTGCCATCCATTTTTTGCATTGGCAAGTCTACACAAACGTTCCCAGCCAGGGAGATCCTGGCAACCAATAAAAAAAATAAATATATATATATATATATATATATATATATATATATATATATATACACTCTATATATAGATAAAGATAGATGATAGAAAGAAAAATGAGAGAATGAAACAATGAAACAAAGGATAGAAATCCTGCTACTATAATGTTGCAATCCCCTTACATATTATACATTTACACCCTTTATTGCCATTCACGTGGCACTAAAGGGTGTTTAACCTTATTTAGCCTAATAAATAATTAAAAAAACAACGTGAGGTCCCCCTATTTTTGATAACCAGCAAAGGTAAAATAGACAGCTTTGGACTGGTATTATCAACCTGGAATGGTCAATGGTTATTGGGCTCTACCCAGCCTAAAAATACCAGCTTGAAGCTGCCCAAGAGAAGGCGCATCATACTAGATTTTGGTATTTAATCTCTGCCCTTCCCAAGACGGTCAAAGCAATCCAACAAAATTCAGGGAAGGAAACATCATGGGAACCACTAGACTACATCAGAGCTGGAACTTTGCTTTCAAATAAATAGTGAGATAAGCATGCATATGTGTCTTTTTAGATAGTGTATGTAAACTTCTGGTTTCAACTGTCTCTATCCATCTATCTATCTATCTATCTATCTATCTACAGTATCTATCTATCTATCTATCTATATTTTTATATATATACATATATATATATATATATATATATATATATATATATATATATATTTTAATTGTATTGGTTTCCAAGAGGCTCCTAGCTGGGAAATTATGTGCGTATATTGGATGAGACTTGCCAACGCAAGTCTGTGGGTGCAAGAAAAAAATTGGGCGGCACACTCCCTATGAGACACTCATAGACTTGCATTAATGAGTCATGTGCAATATATGAGGCCATATGCAGTATGCTGTTTTTAGGAAAAACTCACAGATTGACATTGTCTAATTGAATAAAATTGTTGTGAGTGCATTCCATTTTTTTTATTGGATTGCACTTGCATTTTTTAACTGAGAGCGAGGCCTTAGGCCTCTTTCACATGTCAGTAAAAAAACACAAACTTATTAACTGACATGTTAAAGGTATGTCTCTCCGTGTGCCGTGATTTTGGCACACGTGTGGTCTACTTACCTGTTAATGCTCCTGCTGTCTGTGGTGCTGATATCTTTTGCTCTGCTGTGTCCAGCCGCTGTGTCTCTCACCACTGCAGCTACTTCCGGGTTGGCTGTGCAGTGCATAACTGCATATTCATGAGAATAATGAGCCGACCTGGAAGCAGGAGACAGCAGCGGCCGGAGACAGCAGCACTAGAGAAGGTGAGTATGAAAAGCTTTTTATTTTAAATGTATGTTATTTTTCTGGTATGTGTTTCATGCATCACACCACTGTGTGGTCCGTAGGACATCAGTGATACCAGAAAAAAATGGACTTGTCTTCGTGCAGAGCACACGGACACACATGTACTCCGCATGGAAACACGTCAGTGAAAAATCACTGATATGTGCGCATACCCATTGTTTTTAATGGGTCTGCGTATATCAGTGATTCTGGTATGTGAAAAAACAGTAACATAGCTATCAGAATCAATGACGTGTGAAAGAGGCCTTACACTGAGATTTGCACTGCTGCTGGCACCGTTACTATCCTATCTCCCATCAATTTAATCCCTGTATTTTTCAAAAACTACCACACTCATCTTCTTCACTGCTGCAGTTGCACTACACAGAAATGTCTGGAGTATTTGTCCCCTGTTTAAGGCTTTCTCGCTTTTTTTCTATTACTCAGCTATGAACTTTGGTGTCTTAGAAAGCATTATGGAGAAGCATGCGCAGTCTCGCACCTGAGATCAGGTGAGTCTTCTGTGACTGATGCAATCCTTTGTTATGTTTGTAAAATGGTGGTGGGCATTGTTTTGGTGATTAGCGCAAATCAAAAAGCAGTTTGTTAAATTTTTCCAAGACATATTAATTGTATAAAATTTGACATAAATTCAATTAGCATCAAATTTAATGTTGATTAGATATTTGGGAAAAATGTGTTGAACCTAGTGAACTGAAATATAAAATGGTTCAATCATCTGTACAATTACACTAGTAAGGTACATCTGCATTTATAGCATTACACTTCATTATTAGTCTTAAGGCTAGCACTTATAGACCTAAAACAGTATCTATATATAATTGCCTTATTCTGTCTGTCTGTCTGTCTTGCTCCAAAATGACGTCATTACAGTGACAACCGTCGCCACAGCGCGGGCGCTAAAGAGCCTGCGACCAACATCTCAGCTAAGGCTCCCTGCACACGTAACCAGGGTACACATCGGGTTACTAAGCAATGCGCTTTGCTTAGTTACCTGATATTCACCCTAGCTACGTGTAAAAGGAGCCAACGCTAAGTGGTGTATGCTGGTTAGCAAGGTAAATATCAGGTAACCAAGCAAAGCGCTTTGCTTAGTTACCCGATATTTACCCTGGCTACGTGTGCAAGGAGCCTAACTGAACAGCCCAAACTACGGGCTGACAGGACGCCGCCCACACCGGCAACCCAGCCGATACATACCCACTGCTCAACTCCGCCTCCCGCACACATTACCCCACTCGGCTCTACCCCACTGCACTCCACCCTCCGCATGTATACACTGAACACACATACACCCACACGAATAGTCACCTGTCCCCAGCCATGCAGTCCCCAGCACTGACGTCCTCACCGCCATGGCCCCGCTCGCCTCCACCCCCCGCACTCCGCCCCAGCACACATTACCCTGCTCGGCTCCACCCCCCGAACTCCGCCCTCCGCATGTATACACTGAACACACACACACACACACACACACCTGGATAGTCAGCTGTCCCCAGCCATGCAGTCCCTGGCACTGACGTCCTCAGCACCATGGGATGGGCCCGTTCGGCTCCCCCCACCCCGCACTCCGCCCCCCGCATACATTAGGCTGCTTTCACACTTGTGTTGTGAGGTGAGGCAACCGTCACAGTGCGTTGTGTGATGCATGTGACGGATGTGTTGCAAATAGTGTGCTAATAAAGTAACAGATTCCTGTAAAAGAACGTTTTGCGGGTTTTTTTAATGTTTTTTTAATGTTTCGCTGGGAAAAGAAGATTTGCGGTCAGGAGGAGAGAGAGGTAACTGCAAATCCCCTGAGTGACTGCAGTGAGCCGCGCGATCAGCTGTGCCGTCACTCAGGTGACTTGCGGCCACAGCTGCAGTCCTCCACCCGAGAGCTGTGTCCACGGGTCACCTGAATGAGGGCACAGCTGATCGCGCGGCTCACGTCAGTTGCTGCATGGAGCTGATAGAGAGCGGTCGTGTTCTACTGCCGCGCCTGTCAGCTTCATGTAGAAGAGCTGAAAGCATTGTGGGACCTCTGTGGATTATGCCGGACCTGGAGGGATATTTGGGGGGTTAATAAAGTGTTGAAAGAGGGTTTTTTTTTGTCTTTTATTCCAAATAAAGGATTTTTTCGGGTGTATGTGTTTATTTTCTTTAACTTACAGGTTAATCATGGAAGGTGTCTCGGGGAGACGCCTGGAATGATTAACCTAGGACTTAGTGGCAGCTATGGGCTGCTGCCATTAACTCCTTATTACCTCGATTGCCACCGCACCAGGGCAATTCGGGATGAGCTGGGTATAGTCCCAGGACTGTTGCATCCAATGGATGCGGCAATTCCGGACGGCTGCTGGCTAATATTGTTAGGCTGGGGGGCTCCCCATAACGTGGAGCTCCCCTTCCTGAAAATACCAGCCTTCAGCTGTGTGGCTTTACCTTGGCTGGTATCAAAATTGGGGGGGGACTGCACGTCGGTTTTATTTTAATTATTTATTTATTTTACTGCACGATATAGACCCGCCCACCAGCGGCTGTGATTGGTTGCAGTGAGACAGCTAGGGGCGGGTCTGACTGCAACCAATCATAGGCGCCGGTGAGGGGGGGAAGCAGGGAATACGAGATTGAATAATGAGCGGCCAGCATTTTCAAAAGAGGAAAAGCTGCCGGAGCTTTGTGACAGCCCTGCAGCACTGCGCCCGTGATCAGTGAGTATGAGAGAGGGAGGAAAGGGGGGAGAGAGACCAGGAGTGATTTTAAACTATTTAGATCGTTCTGTTGGACATGCTGAGCACGTGCAGGAGAACGTGCCGGGATCCGTCAGCAGATTCCGCCGCTTAGTGTATTGCGGCGGAATCCGCCCCATAGACAATCATTAAACACCTTGGTGGATTATAACGGAATCCGTCATGGTGCGATATTTTAATGACCCAAAAAATGCTACATGCAGCATTCCCTCTGCCTGACGCTGCATCAAATTAACGATGCAGCGTCATCCAGCAGATGCGACACAGATATTTGCGTTACAGTGCGTCGTCAATACAAGTCTATGGAGAATAGCGCAGTACGTTAATGGACTGCACTATTCTCCATAGCGGCGGATTGTGCTGAACGCTAGTGTGAAAGCGCCCGAACACACACACACACCCACCCACTCACCCCTGGATAGTTACCTGTCCCCAGCCATGCAGTCCCCGTCACTGACGTCCTCAGCGCCATGGACCCGCTCGGCTCCACCCACCCCGCACTCCGACCCCCGCACACATTACCCCGCAGGATGGAGGCACATTTCAGGATGGTGGCTGCACCACGATGGGGGCACATCACAGCATCAGCATATTTTTACTTAACTTTACACTGTTCATGGCCTTCTTTCATTACAAGCCATGGACATCATTAAACATTAGAATCATCTATTAAAACTGTTCCTTCTGTTGTTTGTCATTTTAAAACCAGTAAACAATTATAAGAATACTAAATTAAACCTAACCCATCCAGTCCATTCATTACCTTATTATTCAATCTGCTAACCTACATACACATTCTAGACTACCCGATACGTTAGAATCGGGCCACCTTCTAGTATTTATTATACATTCATAGACATACTGATAGGGACTCTAGATTGTGATCCCCAATGGGGACAGTGTTGTCAATGTATGTAAAGTGCTGTGGAATTAATAGCGCTATATAAGAGAATAAATATTATTATTATTATTATTATTAATAATAATAATAATAATAAATTAAATAGCCAAATTGATATATTAAATCAAGAGAGCACCTAAGTGTGTTGTATCACCAGTAATGTAAAATGGACAGTTAACATGATATCAAATAATATAAGCTATATCTTTTTGCTCATGATTTAATACAAATAGAATCTGTCTTACTTTCATCTGTAGGAACATAAAAACAAAGATTTTGTAGGCTACACATCAGTTCCCATGTACAGCAGTAATTTCTGTTTTAGGCAAGTGTGAAAAAAATAGAACTTTTAATATATTGAAAATAATATTGGCACAGTTTAGCACATTTTATAAATATAGCTGCTCATATACAAAGATTATATTGCAGGCCTGTTAGGAAATTGTTTTTCTAAAATATATCATTATGCTTTGTAGAGATCAGACTATACTTTTAGCCATATATCGTTTTAATGAAGTGAATAGAACGGTGATTTGTGCGTGGCAAAGAGTCCTTGTACAAAATATATAGCCATGAGATAGACTTTGTGAGAAAGTTGACATTAGGGACCCATTTATTCCAACGGCAAATGCAACTTTCATGTTTTATAATATAACTCTGACAGCTGTGATTTCAGATTAAAGATTTTTCATTCACATTCCCATCCTGATTGCTCTGCATGGTCCTTATATTACCTTATTGTCAATAGCAAGTGTTCATCCAACTGGGAGTCGTGTAATAACCAGCTGCCACTTAATGTGTAGACAGAACATTTGTCTCAGCCAGCTCATCTCTCAAGTCTAGTTTCTCCACATGGGGAGCTGGGACGTCTTCAAGAAAAACAACAGCTGGATGTCAATGCTGTCCCCTTCTTCACATCTTTAGTACTGGTCCAAATAAAATAAACATTTTGCACCCTGTCCACTTATGGGCTAGGTGAGGGAAGTGTATTTTTTGAAATGAGATATGACTTCAGTTGTCTACGCATATTTATCCCTTAGTAATATTTTCTTTCATTGAACCATAGCTATTTCCATAATAGTAGTTTCCTAACTCGCTCAAGCATTAAAGATAAGTATATAATCGATGAGAAACAAATAATAAAAGATATATAGATAAGTATGTTAATACTAGATAGAAAGATTGATACTACATAGATAGATATTAGATAGATAGATAGATAGGTAGATAGAGGGATAGATAGATGATAGATAGATAGATAGATTGTTACGGGGGCTGTCTGATTATAAAAACCAAAGAGATATCAGACAGTCAGGGTCCACCGTGCAGAGACTCTGCTGCAGACTATGGCAGAGTGCAATAACTCTGTTAACTCACAGAAGGATATAATAAGTAAGTAAAGCAATTCCTCCCTTACTTGGAGGGTGTGTGGAATGATCTCTGTTAATTATCACAGAGACAAAGGCAATGTATGCGAAATGGCACCTACCTAGGTCCGCTCTTCTAGTGGTGCAAAAGAGACGAACAGCAGCGTAAGCCGCACAAAGCTCCTACCTGCGTTCGCTCCACTAGTGTGCGAGGACACGAACCACTAGATATGGCACCTGCCTAGGTCCGCTCTTCTAGTGGTGCAAAAGAGACGAACAGCAGCGTAAGCCGCACAAAGCTCCTACCTCTGTTCGCTCCCCTAGTGTGCGAGGATACGAACAACTGCCAGACGCAGTATAAGGAACGTTACCCTAGCGGCAACGTCCACCTACGAGTCGAATCACAAGGCCCAGCCAGACCATGTGCCTCAGGCACCTGCCTATGTCCGCTCCCCTAAGAGGTAAGGATACGGACAGCAGCCTAAGCTGTAAGGTATAAGAACGCTACCCTGCCGGTAGCGCTCACCTAGCATAGACAGAGAGATGCCTAGAGGAACGTGCACAGAGCGTCTACTCTCATGCATGAACCAAGAGGACTGAGCGCCATGCGGCGTGTGTCAGGGTCTTATATAGACTCTGTGCCTCATCCAAGATGGAGGACACCAGAGCCAATCCGCTGCCAGAACGACAGGAGTGACGTCATGCTGGCCTATCACCGAGCAAGGCGTCACAAGCACATGACCAGCGACCAATCGGCATAGAAGGTGTCAGAGACATGTGACCTCGTGTCAGCGATGATGTCACCCGCACATGTGCAATGGCTCCAAGATAGGACTTAGTCTCCGGCGCTCGCACATGTGCAGTAGCAAGAAATCTGGACTTAGTCTCCAGCGCTCGCACATGTGCAGTAGCAAGAAATCTGGACTTAGTCTCCAGCGCTCGCACATGTGCAGTAGCAAGAACTCTGGACATAGTCTCCAGTGCTCGCAGCAACCGTAACAGTACCTCCCCCTCAAGGGCCCCCCTCCCGGCGATGCAGGTAATCGGCAACTAAGTCGGGAGCATGGACAGCCTCCTCAGGCTCCCAAGAGCGATGTTCCGGGCCATAGCCCTCCCAATCTATCAAGAAGAACCTGCGCCCTCTAACCATCTTAGAACCAACTATGGCTCGTACCTCATAGCTAGAGCGAGAGGAATCAGAGGCAGGAGAGTGCACTTCACGAGCGTGAGGTAAAATAGCCGGCTTTAGCAGTGAGACATGGAATTTGTCATGAATCCTAAGATGGACAGGTAACTTCAATTGGTAGACTACAGGATTTACCTGTCGAAGAACCTCATAAGGACCCAGGAAGCGAGGAGCAAATTTGACAGAGCTCACTCTAAGTCTCACGTGTTTTGCAGAGAGCCACACAAAGTCCCCTGGAGAAAAGACAGGAGCCGGGCGACGAAACCGATCGGACACCGTCTTCATACGGTCCTTAGCTGCTTGGATCGACTCTTGAGTCCGATCCCAAACCTCTCTGGCATTAGTTGCCCAGTCGGCCACAAGAGGAGGAGGTGCAGCAGCGGGAAACGGTACCGGTACCCTAGGGTGTTGCCCATTATTGAGTACGAACGGTGTCTGCCCAGTGGCCTCAGCCAGCGAATTGTTAAGGGCAAATTCTGCCCAGGGTAGGAGGGAGGACCAGTTATCGTGATTCTCAGCAACAAAGTGTCGAAGGTATATAATCATAGATTGATTGGTACGTTCAACCAAACCATTGGTCTCCGGATGGTATGCCGAAGAGAGATTCAACTCAATTTGCAGAAGGCTACAAAGATCTCGCCAGAAACGGGAAGTAAATTGCGGGCCTCTATCACAAATGATACGATCTGGCATCCCGTGAAGCCTAAAGACATGCTTGAGGAATAGTTTGGCTAGTACCCTGGAAGATGGTATTCTCGATAACGGTACGAGATGAACCATCCGGGAGAAATGGTCCGTAATGACCCACACAAATCTATGTCCCTGTGAACATGGAAGATCACCCACAAAGTCCATGCCTACCACCTCCCATGGTCTATCTGGCACTGGTAAAGGATGCAAGAGCCCAGCCGGTCTCTGCCGTAATGGACGGTTGCGAGCACACGAGTAGCAGGAACCGACATATCTCTTGACGTGGCTGGCTAAGTGTGGCCACCAATACCACCTCTCCAGTAACTCTCGTGTCCGCCTAATACCAAAATGCCCACCCACCTTTGAGGTGTGGGCCCATGACAGTATATCATTCTGTCGATCAGGCGGAACAAAGGTCTTGCCCGGTGGGATTTGGTCTAACGTCACAGGGGAGAGCGTATGAAAAACCCTGGAGGGAAGGATAAGACGAGGTTCGTCAATCTCTTCCTGGGTAGAAAGCATAGAGCGAGACAGGGCGTCTGCCTTGTTATTCTTACTCCCAGACAGATAGTTGATGGAGAAGTGAAAGCGGGAGAAAAACAAGGACCAGCGGGCTTGGCGAGGATTCAGACGCTGAGCGGTTTGTAAGTACGTCAGATTCTTATGGTCTGTATAGACCTGGAAAGGATGTTTCGCTCCTTCCAGCAAGTGACGCCACTCCTCCAAGGCTAATCTCAAGGCAAGCAGTTCCCTATCCCCAATGGTATAGTTTCTCTCTGCCGGTGAAAAAGTTTTAGCAAAGAAGAAACACGGCCTTTTTCTACCTGCACCGTTCTTTTGATACAAGACCGCACCAGCACCCACTGAAGAGGCATCAACCTCTAAGAGGAAGGGCTTACTCTCATCGGGTCTTTGAAGAACGGGAGCAGTTGAAAAGTGTCTTTTTACTGCCTCAAAAGCCTGAGATGTCTCAGTAGACCAGGCTTTGGGATTAGCACCTTTCTTAGTCAAGGCCACCAAAGTAGAAAAATGGGGTATGAACTGCCTGTAATAATTTATGAATCCTAAGAAGCGTTGCACCGCCTTCAAGGAATGAGGTTCGGACCATTGCAGGACAGCAGAGAGCTTCGCAGGATCCATAGCCAGGCCCTCTTGTGAGATAATGTAACCCAAAAAAGGCAATGAGGACTGCTCGAATACACATTTCTCGAGTTTAGCAAACAATGAGTGCTCCCTTAAACGGGAAAGGACACGAACGACATCCTGACGATGAGTCTCCAGATCAGGAGAAAAAATCAGGATGTCGTCCAGATACACCACTACTGAGGATAACAGTAAATCCCTGAACACATCGTTTACGAAGTCCTGAAATACTGCGGGTGCATTACATAACCCAAAAGGCATGACGAGGTATTCATAGTGACCGTCTCGAGTGTTAAAAGCGGTCTTCCATTCATCACCCTTTCGAATTCGTACCAAGTTATATGCACCCCGCAGATCCAACTTCGTAAAAACTTGAGCTCCTCTCAGTCTGTCAAAGAGCTCCGAAATTAAAGGTAATGGGTATTTGTTCTTTATTGTGATTGCGTTGAGACCCCTGTAATCTATGCAGGGACGCAAATCACCCTCTTTCTTCCGAACAAAGAAAAACCCAGCTCCCGCGGGAGAGACAGACTTACGAATGAACCCCTTCTCTAAACTCTCTCTTATATAGGTCGACATGGCCTCCGACTCAGGTATCGACAGGGGGTAAACCCTGCCTTTAGGTGGAACCGAACCTGGGATAAGGTCTATGGCACAGTCATACGGCCTATGGGGTGGAAGAACCTCAGCACCCTGTTTGGAGAACACGTCAGAGAAATCCAAATAGGGTGTAGGTATGGGAGAGAGATCAGTTGATGCAACCGCAACGACCTTAGGTGGTAAGGGAAGACATCGGGACTGACATTTCGAACCCCAACTAATAATGCTGTCAGACTCCCAGTCAATGTGAGGAGCATGAGTCCGAAGCCATGGAAGACCCAGAAGGATGTCGTCTATACCCTCAGGCAAAACAAGAAAAGAAATCTCCTCTATGTGACCCTGAGACAGGGAAAGGCGCAAGGGAACTGTCCTCAATGTAATGGAGTCAGACAACATAGTTCCATTAACAACACGGACAGGAATAGGCGCCTCTAACATGATAGAGGGAATATTGTGTCCCTTTACAAATCCTGAGGACACAAAAGTCCCGTCAGCTCCGGAATCCACAAAAGCCATAATAGGCCATGTATTCTCAGATAACGAGAGCTGACCTGGGATACAACACTTAGAGGGTGCAGAAGACGTCTCTAGTAACCCCCCTCTAATGGTTACTAGGCCAGGGAGTTTCCCTGACGACTAGGACACTTGTTGGCATAGTGCCCAGCCTGACGACATACGTAACATATAGGAGGACCAGACTTGCGTAGTCTGGAGAACGTATGACCTAACTCCATAGGAGTGGGAGATGTTTCAGATGCTGAGGAAGATGGTAGTGGACCCTCAACAACTGGAATAACCCGATGCTTAGGGCGTGAGGAAGAGACCTCGAGTCTACGTTCCTTATGGCGTACATCGATCCTCGTTGCTACTGTGATCAAGTCCTCCAGAGAAGCAGGGACCTCACGAGTAGCAAGAGCATCCTTGACATAGCCTGCCAACCCTCTCCAGAAGATAGGAATCAACACCTTCTCTGGCCAATCTAGTTCTGCCACCAGAGTTCTAAAAGCAATGGCATAAGAACTAGGGGATAACGAACCCTGAGATAGATCTAACAGTCTCAGGGCCGCATCATGGGTAACCTGCGGACCCATGAATACCGCCTTAAGAGCATCAAGAAAGTCTTGATGTCTCAGAGTAACCACATCAGAGCGCTCCCATAAGGGAGTCGCCCATTCTAAGGCTTTGTCCTGAAGTAAGGAGATGATAAAGCCTACTCTGGACCTCTCCGTAGAGAAGCGAGAAGAGTTGACCTCTAGGTGTATCTGACACTGACTAATGAAACCACGACATGATCTGGCATCGCCAGAATATCTGTTTGGCAGAGCAAGTCGAGGATCATGTGCAGCTGTCACCATGGTCTGAGGTTTATCCTCTATACTCTTGAGCCGTGACTCAAGTACTTGTATGTAACGGTGTAACTGCTGATATTCTGCCATAACTGCCAGACCCTTGGCTCAGTCCTAATGTTACGGGGGCTGTCTGATTATAAAAACCAAAGAGATATCAGACAGTCAGGGTCCACCGTGCAGAGACTCTGCTGCAGACTATGGCAGAGTGCAATACCTCTGTTAACTCACAGAAGGATATAATAAGTAAGTAAAGCAATTCCTCCCTTACTTGGAGGGTGTGTGGAATGATCTTTGTTAATTATCACAGAGACAAAGGCAATGTATGCGAAATGGCACCTACCTAGGTCCGCTCTTCTAGTGGTGCAAAAGAGACGAACAGCAGCGTAAGCCGCACAAAGCTCCTACCTGCGTTCGCTCCACTAGTGTGTGAGGACACGAACCACTAGATATGGCACCTGCCTAGGTCCGCTCTTCTAGTGGTGCAAAAGAGACGAACAGCAGCGTAAGCCGCACAAAGCTCCTACCTCTGTTCGCTCCCCTAGTGTGCGAGGATACGAACAACTGCCATACGCAGTATAAGGAACGTTACCCTAGCGGCAACGTCCACCTACGAGTCGAATCACAAGGCCCAGCCAGACCATGTGCCTCAGGCACCTGCCTATGTCCGCTCCCCTAAGAGGTAAGGATACGGACAGCAGCCGAAGCTGTAAGGTATAAGAACGCTACCCTGCCGGTAGCGCTCAACTAGCATAGACAGAGAGATGCCTAGAGGAACGTGCACAGAGCGTCTACTCTCATGCATGAACCAAGAGGACTGAGCGCCATGCGGCGTGTGTCAGGGTCTTATATAGACTCTGTGCCTCATCCAAGATGGAGGACACCAGAGCCAATCCGCTGCCAGAACGACAGGAGTGACGTCATGCTGGCCTATCACCGAGCAAGGCGTCACAAGCACATGACCAGCGACCAATCGGCATAGAAGGTGTCAGAGACATGTGACCTCGTGTCAGCGATGATGTCACCCGCACATGTGCAATGGCTCCAAGATAGGACTTAGTCTCCGGCGCTCGCACATGTGCGGTAGCAAGAAATCTGGACTTAGTCTCCAGCGCTCGCACATGTGCAGTAGCAAGAAATCTGGACTTAGTCTCCAGCGCTCGCACATGTGCAGTAGCAAGAACTCTGGACATAGTCTCCAGTGCTCGCAGCAACCGTAACATAGATAGAGGGATAGATAGATGATAGATAGATAGAGGGATAGATATAGGGGTAGATAGAGGAATAGATAGATGGATAGATAGATAGATAGATAGATAGAGGGATATATAGATAGAGGGATAGATAGAGGGATATATAGATAGAGGAATAGATAGATAGATATATAGATATATAGATAGATAGATAGATAGATAGATAGATTGACGGATAGATAGATAGATAGAGGGATAGATAGATAGACAGATAGATAGATAATAGATAGATTAATAAATAAATAGATAATATAGACAGATTAATAGATAGATAGATAATGGATAGATAGATAGATAGATAGAGGGATAGATAGAGGGACAGATAGAGGGATAGATAGATAGATAGATAGATAGAGGGATAGATAGATAGATAAATAGATGGATAGGATATGATAGATAGTAGCTAGATAGATAGATAGATTAATAAATAAATAGATAATAGAGACAGATTAATAGATAGATAGGTAGATAGATAGATGAATAGGATATGATAGATAATAGATAGATAGATAGATAGATAGATAGATAGATAGGTAGCTAGAGAGATAGATAGATAATACAAAAAAAAAATAAAAAACTGATTAGCACCTTCAAACATGATAAAGCAAGTGTGAACAGGTGCAAGCTGCTATAACTGCATAGTACACAAATAAAAAAATACAGCAGCACTCTGTAAGCACCAAAGCATATATAAACGGGTCCCATAACAAGAAGGATGCCTTGCCATGGCTGACAGGCTCTCATGAATTGGCCAATTTATGCGCAAAGTGCCTTCACTTTTTAAAAGTATATTTCATACAGCATTAATGCAATTCAAATGTTAAATGTTTAATGTTCACATACGCTGTATTCTGGTGTTTACAGAGTGCTGCTGTATTTTTTTTTCATTTGTAGATAGATAGAGTTACTTTGTAAGTAAAATGGTGGTAATTTAATAGCTCGTTTAAATTGTCCGACTTGAGAAAAGTTCAGACTTTGAAACAAAATGACACCCCATGGGCTAATAAACTCCAATAACATTTCACCTTACTTCTTGGAGCGCTGACTTCATTTTTTCATATATTTAGGAGGTTTGGTAAATGTTGGGGAGTCATGAAAGTCTAGTGCCACTTTTATTTTTTTTTAAAAAAAAAGATAAATTGATAGATTGGCTTCATGAAAGCCATTTGATGTTCTTTCAATTTCTCATTCAGACATCCATATATAGAATAAGGTGCTGCAGAGAATGATGATTTTTAAGTAGGAATAACTGGACCCTTGGAAGCAGACTCTTGGTTCGCCTCATTCATCTGGACTTTATTTAAAAGTTCAGTTCAGGACCCAAACTTGACCCCGGACACCAAACCCCATATAAGTCAATGGGGACCTGAACTTCTGTGCTGTAAAATGGCTGTAAAAGGGTCATAATAAGGGCAAGGGGGTTGCAAAAGAAAGCAAAATGGGGTAAGCGCAGGGCAATTGCTCTGAAAACACATATAAATAAATAAAAAAAAAATTGACTTGGAGTCGCTGCTGTTTTTGTTAACCAATGTAGGTAAAGCAGACAACAGTGGGCTGCAGCCCTCAGCTATCTGCTTTACCTTGGCTGGTATATAGAGCTGGTAAATAAAAGGGATCCAACACAGTTTTTTACCATTATTTATTTAAATAATTTTTGAAAAAAATTGTTGTGGTCTTCCCTATTTTTGAAAACAAGCCAAAGTAAAGCAGATAGCTGGGGACTGATATTGTCAGGGTGGGAAGGACCATAGTTATTTGTGTGGTGGCAATCGGTGTAATACTTTCAGGGTTGATGTCAGCTGTGAATTGACAGCTGGCATCAATCCCATGATTAGCAATGGAGAGGCGTTAATATGACACCCTTATTTTTAATCCGGTAAGTATACATGTTAAAACACCCCTACACTCAGGAAAAAAAAATAGTTTATTTGAATAAAGACTTTGCAACCCTTCTTCTTCACCATTTTCCAACGTAATCCAATAGTGTAATTTCCCATGATACCCACTGAATCCTATGGAGCCTTGTTCTGGCAAGGCTCAAAAGGGAAGGAGCGTCATTTGACTTTTTGAACTGCAAATTGGTCAATATCATTATTTGACACCATGTTGTATTTGGAGAGCCCCTGTTGTGCCTAAACAATACAAACTTCCCCACAAGTGACCACATTTTGGAAACTAGCCCCCAATTAATTTATCTGGATGTGGGGTGAGCAACTTGAACCCCCAAGTGCTTCACAGGATTTTATAATGTTGAGCCGTGAAAATGAAAAAAATACTTTTTTTCCACAAGTTTTTTTTGGCCTCAATATTTTAATTTTCACAAGGGCAACAGGATAAAATTAACCCCCAAATTTGTTGGTCAATTTCACCTGAGTACGCTAATACCCCAAAATTGCTAGCAAATTACTGTTTGGGTGCCTGGCAGGGCTCAGAAGGGAAGGAGTGAAATTTTGAAGTGAAGATTTAATGCAATGATCTGCAGGTATTATGTTGCATTTGGAGAATCCCTGATGTGCCTAAACGGTGGAAAACACCCCCACAAGTGACCCCATTTTGGAAACTAGATCCCCAAAGCAATTTATCTAGGTGTAGTGAGCCTTTTAACCCCCAGGTGCTTCACAGAATTTTATAACATTGAGCCATAAAAATGAAAAAATAATTTTTTTTCACAAAAATGTTCTTTTAGCCTCAATTTTTTCATTTTCTGAAGGGCAAAATGATAAAATGAACCCCAAAATTAGTTGGACAATTTCTCCTGAGAGTGTTGATACCCCATATATTGCGGAAAACCACTGTTTGAAGCATGGCAGGGCTCAAAATATAAGCAGTGATATTTTGGAGTGCGGATTTTGATGGAATGGACTGTGGGTGTCATGCGCTTGATGTGCCTAAATAATGGACACCCTTGAAAGTGAGCCCATTTTAGAAACTATACCCCCAAGGAATTTATCTAAATTTGTGGTTTGCACTTTGAACCTTTATACTGCTTCACAGAATTTTATAACGTTCAGCCATCAATATGAAAAAAATACTTTTTCCCCACAAAAGTGTTCTTTTAGCCTCAGAACCACCATGAGACTTACAAACTGCTTAGAGAAAAATACTGAAAAAGTCTAGTTCTGTAAGGTTCGCGGTGTCAAATTGGATTCCCTATTGGGGAATAAAATCAGGAATCAATGGTGCAAAATCTTTGAGGGCTGAGGTCCATAGGGGGTCACTAGTGGTGGGTTTGGGGTCACTAGTGCTGGGTTGAGGGCAACTTACCTTTGGCTCAGCCCTTGTCCTGTGGCAGCTCCGTGGTAGTTCTGCATCACTAGAGGAGGAAGATGAGTGGGAGGAATATAGGAAGATAGGATCTTCTCCCTCACTATTAGTGACTAGGACGACTGCGACATTTGTGTGGTGGTGTGTGTGTGTGTGTGTGTAAAATAACTAAACTATATTCAGGTGTGCATGTGACACGCCCACTGGGGCCGTGGGGCACCGGGGCGGTTCTTTTTGGGAGGAGGGCATGGCGACACGGCCTGACTCCATGACCCTGGCGGTGTCATTTAATGATGCAGCAGAGGTGGTTCAGCTCTCCACGGATAGAGCTTAACCCCAGAGTAGGTGATCGTGTATGATGGAGGAATTATTGTATGGGTGCAGGACCAAAGGCAATAACTCCAGGACACAGCGGGATGCAATCACAAGTTCTTTACTCACAATTGTCAGTTCCAGATTAACACAGCCGGCCAGTCAAATGCAGCCCTTAGAGAGTCCTGCGATGATGAGATTCAGCCGATTTCCAGGTTATTAGAAGGCACTAGACCAGTGTCCCTTTCTGTAAAAGCCTTCCCAGGTCGTCTTCCTTCGCTGGCCTCTCCCTCCTGCCCCGTGCCTCACACACAGTGCCCTGAACCAGTGCCCACGGACCCTTTTCTGGCTGGCTTCTTGCTCTGTCGGTGGCAGCTTTGGCACATAAAGATACCTCAACCTCCGGTTTGCTAACTGAACCTAGTTGTTCTCCACTAGTCTATGGGTTGGTTCTTAATACTTAATTTTTGGAGGATATTTATTCTTCTTTATGTTGCTATTTTTATATATAGTGTTGGGACCTACAAACATGAGGTCCTGTGATGAGGGTTGTAGGCTTCCGTATTCTGGCCATTATACCAACTAAAACCTAATTTTTTTGTACAGGATGCAGCCAGGTCCCTTTCTGTTAGGCCTTGCATATTAGAGTTCCTGTGCCTGTATGTTGTACAGATGGAGTACGGCAGCCGGCTTGATCTAATAGTATGGGCGTCACCTAATAGGCTGCTGGTTTTTGACTGTGCATCTGCATGTGTGAACAACGCTCTGTGCAAGCCATCAGTGTGCAGTTTTATAATCCAGCAATCGCCCCCTCAATGTTTTGGAAGTGTGTGTCATTTGCTCTTCCTGCACCTGTGATGCCTCTAAATAGTGGGGGTTTGGCTGCATCCAGCTAGCGTATTAGTTTTTGGCCTGGGCGACGTATAACTGCTGCCCTTCTTTGCTGTAGGGGCTGGTTCCTCCTTGTGCCCTAGTCCCTCCACAGCGGTACGTCGGTTGTGGATGCGAGCCCACGGGTGGATCTCTCACTTCTTGTGTCTCTAGGACCCCTTCTTCCTTTCCATCCAACTGGCCCTAGGACAAGCTCCTCCAGCTCCAGTCCCCAGGACTTCTTCCCTCCGCTTCCTCCTTCTCCTAACTTGCTCTGTCTCTAGTTTCACTTTCCTTCTCCACACTGTTATAAGTGTCCACCCACTAACCAACCCCACCTCCAGACTGGTTACAGGATTGTGCTCTCCCTAAGGAGCAATCTTGCCCTAACCACGGCCTGATGGAGTGTAGCTACATTAAGCGAGTGTGTGTGCTGTGATCTGTGTGTTCCTTCTTACCAGGAAATGGGACTCAACACCTCTGGCTGAGGTGCAGTACCTCTGTGGCGACTGGAACCTCAGGGGTGCCACACATATGCGTGCCTATGTGGGTGCGTGTGTACATGTGTCTAAGAGTGTTTGGTGTAAACTATTTCCTTCTTATAAGTGTAAAAGAATCTAGAAAGAAAAAGAGAAAATAAAAAGATTAAAATTCTGTGAAATAAAAAAGAAACTTAGTAAACGGATGTAAGAAAAAAAAAAGTACTAAGCATCCACAACTGACACTAACGATGAATTTAGTAAAAACTACTGTACTATACGACAATTATTATGATATATTTTTACTGCTTCTAATCTAGGCCTATCAACTATTGTAAATTTATTAGTTTTCTTTGATTATTTTTTATTTAATAAAAGCAAAAAATAGACAAATGAATGCTGATCAGTGTTTGCAGGACTCATGCACACATCAGGTGCAAAAAGGGGTGAAAAAATGGACAAAAAAAAAGACATGGCCAAAATCGAGCTTTTACACCAATCAGTGATCACATCATTGATCATTGGCTCAGTAGCTGCAGAATGCACGCACGGATTAGGTGCAAAAATGGTGGGAAAAATCGACAAAAAAATGTACTGGTGAAAATTAAGTACAAAGAGGAAAAAATACATTGCACATTGCAAAGAGCACAATCAGTGATGTGCGTCACTGATCAGCGATTTGGTGTCTGAAGGACACATGCATGGATGTTGTGCAAAAAACCCAAACCTGCCAAAACTCAAGCAAAAATGCACCTGATCAGTGCTAAGCAGAAGAATGGGAGGAGGGGGGAAAGGAGGATTGGGGTCATCTTTCAAAGAGCATGTACAGTAGCAAAAAAAAATAAATAAATCTTTCTACTCACAGGATCAGACTCAGACAGCAGAAGCAGAAGGAGCAGGAGGGCCAGATCACTAGATCGCAGGGGCAGTGCCGTGTGCGGCTCTATGTGTGTGCCCTCTGTACTCATGCTGCTTTCTCTCTCCCTTCTCCCCAGCACATCCAGTCTGGGTCGGGAGCGGACAGACTCAGGAGCCAGGATCAAATTAATACTGTAGACGCCTGTGTCATGGAGCACATCCAGCACAACACACAAGGTGTGTAACATGACTCTGACCAGGTCTGATACAATAATTCCACCCTAAGGCTATGTGTGCACTAGAAAGTGCACTTTTCTTGAGAAAAAAACGGACCCCCCTGAAAGAATCCCGCACTCACGGTAAAAACCGCAGTAAAACCGCACCCGCGTTTATGCCACGATTTGCTGCGGTTTTGCAGCGGATTTTCCGCAAGTTGGTCCTCACTGTTTTTACATTATCTATGGCAAAAACCACAGGTACCTGCGGAAAAGAAGTGACATGCACATTTTCTCAAGAAATTGTCTCAAGAAATTCTGCAGAAAGAATGTTCTTGAGAAAAACCGCAGTGTGCGCACAGCTATTTTTTTCCCATAGGTTTTGCTGGGAAATGTCTGCAGAAAGGTTACAAACATTTCTCAAGAGATTTCTGCAGCAAAACCGCGGGTAAAAACGCAGTGTGCGCACAAGGCCTAACAATTTTAGCTATACCTAATGTTAGGGTATGTGCAAGCAGAGAATCAGGATGATAATACAAATGCCATTGATTAAACAAGTGTTAGCATAGTGTGCTCTGATTCTCTCTGAGAGAACCAGGGCACACTGTGGGGGAGGATAGAGAACGACATTTTTCCATCTTCTCCATTCTGTGAGTCCGTGGAAATGTTATCCGAGTGCAGTCTGATAATTTTTGATAATGGCGGAGTGCGATCCGAGGAAAAAATATGCAGTGCATATGTCCATCTGATACTGCCCTCAAAGGGATATTTTTAGTAAATCTAATTGTCTTTTAATCAATTTCTAAACTGTGCTGGGAGGAGAAATTTGACTTATATGATAAACTATATAATAGTATATTATAATATATGTTTAGTGCTGTAGTGCACATTTGGTGCTGCTTTTTGTTTTTTCTTCATTGAATTGGTCGGTGGTTGACCTCCACCTTGCTTTGCACCCCAATTTGGGATGTATTCCATCTGTCTAGATTTTGGCGGTTGGTGACTGTTCACATTAAGTCATCAGGCTTTGTCCACAGGCTATTTACTTCATGCAGCATTTGCTTGGACCTGTCCCGCCCACAGCCATGACTCAGTCATGGGTACGGGATTGAAATAGACCAGGTGAGTGCTGCTAAGAGCAGTTCTACTATTCATATGTGAGGCCGTATGGCACATTTTATAAAAATATTTTAGTGTAGGTCTGCTTCAAATGAGATTTGCCGTGACGTGGCGAAGCAGCTCAAGAAATTGCAATTTTTTGCCAAAAATCTCAAAATTTTTAAAATAAGTACAGTTTGGAATGTTTAGTGCTGTAGTGCACATTTGGTGCTGCTTTTTGTTTTTTCTTCATTGAATTGGTCGGTGGTTGACCTCCACCTTGCTTTGCACCCCAATTTGGGATGTATTCCATCTGTCTAGATTTTGGCGGTTGGTGACTGTTCACATTAAGTCATCAGGCTTTGTCCACAGGCTATTTACTTCATGCAGCATTTGCTTGGACCTGTCCCGCCCACAGCCATGACTCAGTCATGGGTACGGGATTGAAATAGACCAGGTGAGTGCTGCTAAGAGCAGTTCTACTATTCATATGTGAGGCCGTATGGCACATTTTATAAAAATATTTTAGTGTAGGACTGCTTCAAATGAGATTTGCCGTGACGTGGCGAAGCAGCTCAAGAAATTGCAATTTTTTGCCAAAAATCTCAAAATTTTTAAAATAAGTACAGTTTGGAATGTTTAGTGCTGTAGTGCACATTTGGTGCTGCTTTTTGTTTTTTCTTCATTGAATTGGTCGGTGGTTGACCTCCACCTTGCTTTGCACCCCAATTTGGGATGTATTCCATCTGTCTAGATTTTGGCGGTTGGTGACTGTTCACATTAAGTCATCAGGCTTTGTCCACAGGCTATTTACTTCATGCAGCATTTGCTTGGACCTGTCCCGCCCACAGCCATGACTCAGTCATGGGTACGGGATTGAAATAGACCAGGTGAGTGCTGCTAAGAGCAGTTCTACTATTCATATGTGAGGCCGTATGGCACATTTTATAAAAATATTTTAGTGTAGGACTGCTTCAAATGAGATTTGCCGTGACGTGGCGAAGCAGCTCAAGAAATTGCAATTTTTTGCCAAAAATCTCAAAATTTTTAAAATAAGTACAGTTTGGAATGTTTAGTGCTGTAGTGCACATTTGGTGCTGCTTTTTGTTTTTTCTTCATTGAATTGGTCGGTGGTTGACCTCCACCTTGCTTTGCACCCCAATTTGGGATGTATTCCATCTGTCTAGATTTTGGCGGTTGGTGACTGTTCACATTAAGTCATCAGGCTTTGTCCACAGGCTATTTACTTCATGCAGCATTTGCTTGGACCTGTCCCGCCCACAGCCATGACTCAGTCATGGGTACGGGATTGAAATAGACCAGGTGAGTGCTGCTAAGAGCAGTTCTACTATTCATATGTGAGGCCGTATGGCACATTTTATAAAAATATTTTAGTGTAGGACTGCTTCAAATGAGATTTGCCGTGACGTGGCGAAGCAGCTCAAGAAATTGCAATTTTTTGCCAAAAATCTCAAAATTTTTAAAATAAGTACAGTTTGGAATGTTTAGTGCTGTAGTGCACATTTGGTGCTGCTTTTTGTTTTTTCTTCATTGAATTGGTCGGTGGTTGACCTCCACCTTGCTTTGCACCCCAATTTGGGATGTATTCCATCTGTCTAGATTTTGGCGGTTGGTGACTGTTCACATTAAGTCATCAGGCTTTGTCCACAGGCTATTTACTTCATGCAGCATTTGCTTGGACCTGTCCCGCCCACAGCCATGACTCAGTCATGGGTACGGGATTGAAATAGACCAGGTGAGTGCTGCTAAGAGCAGTTCTACTATTCATATGTGAGGCCGTATGGCACATTTTATAAAAATATTTTAGTGTAGGACTGCTTCAAATGAGATTTGCCGTGACGTGGCGAAGCAGCTCAAGAAATTGCAATTTTTTGCCAAAAATCTCAAAATTTTTAAAATAAGTACAGTTTGGAATGTTTAGTGCTGTAGTGCACATTTGGTGCTGCTTTTTGTTTTTTCTTCATTGAATTGGTCGGTGGTTGACCTCCACCTTGCTTTGCACCCCAATTTGGGATGTATTCCATCTGTCTAGATTTTGGCGGTTGGTGACTGTTCACATTAAGTCATCAGGCTTTGTCCACAGGCTATTTACTTCATGCAGCATTTGCTTGGACCTGTCCCGCCCACAGCCATGACTCAGTCATGGGTACGGGATTGAAATAGACCAGGTGAGTGCTGCTAAGAGCAGTTCTACTATTCATATGTGAGGCCGTAGGGCACATTTTATAAAAATATTTTAGTGTAGGACTGCTTCAAATGAGATTTGCCGTGACGTGGCGAAGCAGCTCAAGAAATTGCAATTTTTTGCCAAAAATCTCAAAATTTTTAAAATAAGTACAGTTTGGAATGTTTAGTGCTGTAGTGCACATTTGGTGCTGCTTTTTGTTTTTTCTTCATTGAATTGGTCGGTGGTTGACCTCCACCTTGCTTTGCACCCCAATTTGGGATGTATTCCATCTGTCTAGATTTTGGCGGTTGGTGACTGTTCACATTAAGTCATCAGGCTTTGTCCACAGGCTATTTACTTCATGCAGCATTTGCTTGGACCTGTCCCGCCCACAGCCATGACTCAGTCATGGGTACGGGATTGAAATAGACCAGGTGAGTGCTGCTAAGAGCAGTTCTACTATTCATATGTGAGGCCGTATGGCACATTTTATAAAAATATTTTAGTGTAGGTCTGCTTCAAATGAGATTTGCCGTGACGTGGCGAAGCAGCTCAAGAAATTGCAATTTTTTGCCAAAAATCTCAAAATTTTTAAAATAAGTACAGTTTGGAATGTTTAGTGCTGTAGTGCACATTTGGTGCTGCTTTTTGTTTTTTCTTCATTGAATTGGTCGGTGGTTGACCTCCACCTTGCTTTGCACCCCAATTTGGGATGTATTCCATCTGTCTAGATTTTGGCGGTTGGTGACTGTTCACATTAAGTCATCAGGCTTTGTCCACAGGCTATTTACTTCATGCAGCATTTGCTTGGACCTGTCCCGCCCACAGCCATGACTCAGTCATGGGTACGGGATTGAAATAGACCAGGTGAGTGCTGCTAAGAGCAGTTCTACTATTCATATGTGAGGCCGTATGGCACATTTTATAAAAATATTTTAGTGTAGGACTGCTTCAAATGAGATTTGCCGTGACGTGGCGAAGCAGCTCAAGAAATTGCAATTTTTTGCCAAAAATCTCAAAATTTTTAAAATAAGTACAGTTTGGAATGTTTAGTGCTGTAGTGCACATTTGGTGCTGCTTTTTGTTTTTTCTTCATTGAATTGGTCGGTGGTTGACCTCCACCTTGCTTTGCACCCCAATTTGGGATGTATTCCATCTGTCTAGATTTTGGCGGTTGGTGACTGTTCACATTAAGTCATCAGGCTTTGTCCACAGGCTATTTACTTCATGCAGCATTTGCTTGGACCTGTCCCGCCCACAGCCATGACTCAGTCATGGGTACGGGATTGAAATAGACCAGGTGAGTGCTGCTAAGAGCAGTTCTACTATTCATATGTGAGGCCGTATGGCACATTTTATAAAAATATTTTAGTGTAGGACTGCTTCAAATGAGATTTGCCGTGACGTGGCGAAGCAGCTCAAGAAATTGCAATTTTTTGCCAAAAATCTCAAAATTTTTAAAATAAGTACAGTTTGGAATGTTTAGTGCTGTAGTGCACATTTGGTGCTGCTTTTTGTTTTTTCTTCATTGAATTGGTCGGTGGTTGACCTCCACCTTGCTTTGCACCCCAATTTGGGATGTATTCCATCTGTCTAGATTTTGGCGGTTGGTGACTGTTCACATTAAGTCATCAGGCTTTGTCCACAGGCTATTTACTTCATGCAGCATTTGCTTGGACCTGTCCCGCCCACAGCCATGACTCAGTCATGGGTACGGGATTGAAATAGACCAGGTGAGTGCTGCTAAGAGCAGTTCTACTATTCATATGTGAGGCCGTATGGCACATTTTATAAAAATATTTTAGTGTAGGACTGCTTCAAATGAGATTTGCCGTGACGTGGCGAAGCAGCTCAAGAAATTGCAATTTTTTGCCAAAAATCTCAAAATTTTTAAAATAAGTACAGTTTGGAATGTTTAGTGCTGTAGTGCACATTTGGTGCTGCTTTTTGTTTTTTCTTCATTGAATTGGTCGGTGGTTGACCTCCACCTTGCTTTGCACCCCAATTTGGGATGTATTCCATCTGTCTAGATTTTGGCGGTTGGTGACTGTTCACATTAAGTCATCAGGCTTTGTCCACAGGCTATTTACTTCATGCAGCATTTGCTTGGACCTGTCCCGCCCACAGCCATGACTCAGTCATGGGTACGGGATTGAAATAGACCAGGTGAGTGCTGCTAAGAGCAGTTCTACTATTCATATGTGAGGCCGTATGGCACATTTTATAAAAATATTTTAGTGTAGGACTGCTTCAAATGAGATTTGCCGTGACGTGGCGAAGCAGCTCAAGAAATTGCAATTTTTTGCCAAAAATCTCAAAATTTTTAAAATAAGTACAGTTTGGAATGTTTAGTGCTGTAGTGCACATTTGGTGCTGCTTTTTGTTTTTTCTTCATTGAATTGGTCGGTGGTTGACCTCCACCTTGCTTTGCACCCCAATTTGGGATGTATTCCATCTGTCTAGATTTTGGCAGTTGGTGACTGTTCACATTAAGTCATCAGGCTTTGTCCACAGGCTATTTACTTCATGCAGCATTTGCTTGGACCTGTCCCGCCCACAGCCATGACTCAGTCATGGGTACGGGATTGAAATAGACCAGGTGAGTGCTGCTAAGAGCAGTTCTACTATTCATATGTGAGGCCGTAGGGCACATTTTATAAAAATATTTTAGTGTAGGACTGCTTCAAATGAGATTTGCCGTGACGTGGCGAAGCAGCTCAAGAAATTGCAATTTTTTGCCAAAAATCTCAAAATTTTTAAAATAAGTACAGTTTGGAATGTTTAGTGCTGTAGTGCACATTTGGTGCTGCTTTTTGTTTTTTCTTCATTGAATTGGTCGGTGGTTGACCTCCACCTTGCTTTGCACCCCAATTTGGGATGTATTCCATCTGTCTAGATTTTGGCGGTTGGTGACTGTTCACATTAAGTCATCAGGCTTTGTCCACAGGCTATTTACTTCATGCAGCATTTGCTTGGACCTGTCCCGCCCACAGCCATGACTCAGTCATGGGTACGGGATTGAAATAGACCAGGTGAGTGCTGCTAAGAGCAGTTCTACTATTCATATGTGAGGCCGTATGGCACATTTTATAAAAATATTTTAGTGTAGGACTGCTTCAAATGAGATTTGCCGTGACGTGGCGAAGCAGCTCAAGAAATTGCAATTTTTTGCCAAAAATCTCAAAATTTTTAAAATAAGTACAGTTTGGAATGTTTAGTGCTGTAGTGCACATTTGGTGCTGCTTTTTGTTTTTTCTTCATTGAATTGGTCGGTGGTTGACCTCCACCTTGCTTTGCACCCCAATTTGGGATGTATTCCATCTGTCTAGATTTTGGCGGTTGGTGACTGTTCACATTAAGTCATCAGGCTTTGTCCACAGGCTATTTACTTCATGCAGCATTTGCTTGGACCTGTCCCGCCCACAGCCATGACTCAGTCATGGGTACGGGATTGAAATAGACCAGGTGAGTGCTGCTAAGAGCAGTTCTACTATTCATATGTGAGGCCGTATGGCACATTTTATAAAAATATTTTAGTGTAGGACTGCTTCAAATGAGATTTGCCGTGACGTGGCGAAGCAGCTCAAGAAATTGCAATTTTTTGCCAAAAATCTCAAAATTTTTAAAATAAGTACAGTTTGGAATGTTTAGTGCTGTAGTGCACATTTGGTGCTGCTTTTTGTTTTTTCTTCATATGATAAACTATTGTAGACTAGTAAATAAATCATAATAGCGCAATATATCTTATTTATTTCCATGGTGATGCTAATTAATGAGAATGATCTGTTTATATTCTTTAAATCTATAAGTCTTTTATTTGTTTACTTGATTGTGAACCTGTTTGCTTTTGTAACTCTTACTATAATCATTACTATAAGTTAACACAAATGAAAAGTCATGTAGTAGCATAAAATCCACGAATAGGAAGTGGCGCCATAAAAACCACTTATTGTAATGTCAATGTAATCTCTTGAATAAACCTATAGAATTGACATAGCAATATCTCAATAATTTAATATAGAAGCATACAGTACATAAACAATATATCTATAACATAGCTTTTGTATTGATTCTCATAGAGTTTACTAGTCTCCCTATTCCCATAAAATTACTTGTATTTGTTGGAGGCACCAGGGCGAAACATGAAAATTTTCCTGCCAATTAATCAGGACAACAAATCAGCCAGCTGGGATGTCTGGTTTTATGCCTGCAGCATAATTCAATGTGTATACAACTTACATTGATGCATGGAATATTTTTTAACTTGACTTGAGCCTTCCTAAATCCATAATATTGATTGTGTTTAATCAGACACTTAATGGGGTTTTCATTATATGTGTGTGTACACACTTTAGATGGACATACATCGGGTCATATGGATGACCACACTTAATATATGCCGCTAAATGTAAAACTAAAGATTTTCTCGAAGCGACTCAATCTTGAAATTAAACGGGCCACAGAGTAACAAAAATGTATATGATTATAATAGGGTAAGCGTCTGTCAGTGACATAGGTGTAGTTATCTGTGGGAAAAAATTGTATTTTCTTATTCACTGTTGTCAAAGAATATTAAAGAAAATTATGCTTATATAAAAGCAATACTTTACTTCTGGGTATTGAATCTATCAGCCATTCATGCATAAAGGTGTGCGGTAATAAACATTTCCATGAAACATGAATGTCAAATACATGGAGATATTTTCCCTATGTTAGACCCCATATCTGATATTCAAATTTACAGTTTATTACCCTTTTAGGTGACCTATTGGTATGCAAATAAAAACTGAAACGCGAGTTTGTACTGATTTGAGCACCAAACTTGAATGTGTCTGCCGAAAAAACATACAGCACATATGCCATCCGAGTTCCATTTGTGTGCATTCTATTTTTGACTGACTAGGACAAGCTTGAGACCTCCATCATTTATTTTTCATTCAAGATAGTTGGCAACAATTGAACAGTTGACAGCCTGTTAATTACTGTAAAAATGGAACACAGACCAAAACCAAAAGAAAATCGGATCAAGGACACTAATGACTATGGGTCAGTTTTTGTGCACAAAAATAATAGAGTGACTTGTGATTTCGGCTTTAGTCACAGTCATTTCCTAGGCCTCCTTGACACGTCAGTGATTCTGGTGCATATGTTGAAATTTTTATACGTACCAGAATCACGGACAAACGTAAGCCCATTAAAATCAATGGGTCTTCGCACTCATCAATGATTTCTCACTGACACGCATGTCCGTGTGCTCCGCACGGAGACAAGTCCGTTTTTTTCTGGCATCGCTGATGTCCCATGGACCACACAATGGTGTGATCCATGAAACACGTAACAGAAAAATCATGTACATTGAAGATAAAAAGGTTTTTAAACTCACCTGTCTCCCGAGATGCTGTCTTTAGCCGCTGCTGTCTCCTGCTTCCAGGCCGGCAAATTTTGCTCATGAATATTCAGTGCACCACGACCTGGAAGTAGCTGCAGAATGGAGACAGTGGCGGCCGGACACAGCATCACGGGAGACTTCAGCACCACGGACAGCAGCGGCATGGACAGGTGAGTATAAGTGCCTAATCTCCATGTATCATCACGGATAGCACACGGAGATCACGTGTGCCAAAATCATGGCACATGGAGGAACATATGCTCCTTTATCCCTTCAGTGAAAACCGTGTGTGTTTTGCACTGACGTGGGAAAAAGGCTTTACAGATATTACAGTGTGGAAAGTGTGATACTCGTGT
This sequence comes from Anomaloglossus baeobatrachus, assembly GCF_048569485.1. Taxonomy (NCBI): domain Eukaryota; kingdom Metazoa; phylum Chordata; class Amphibia; order Anura; family Aromobatidae; genus Anomaloglossus; species Anomaloglossus baeobatrachus. The sequence continues at coordinate 261,703,865 of NC_134353.1, read as the reverse complement.
ATGGGGGTGACATATACCACCACAAACCTCCTGACAACCTGGCCTGTATATTGTTAGAGATATGCAGGTTACTGGTTATTTAAATCGTATGTGATGTCTGGGGTTGTGGTCTAATTTTGCAGTTCACCACAAGATGGTACAGTACCCCCCATAGTTTGGTTCTAGGGAAGGGGATAGGCCTGGCCTCCTGGGGTGTAAAAAGGAGGAGGAGAAGTTTAGGAGGGGAGTAGTGAAGAAGACAAGTTAAAGAGAGGCTGTGTAGACAGAGTGGGAGAAAGAAAACGGATCCTGGGCCAGAAAAGGGCACCTCTGCAGCTAGTGGGCTGACAAGAAAGACATGGATGAGAAGTGTGGGGCCAAGTCCTAGGGACTGCCACCATGTAACTAGTGATGAGGTATCCTGAAGTGGGGATCAGCCTGACCAGTATGCCTGAACCCGTAGCAGGAAATGTTAGAACCCCTGGAAGCCGTTTGTACTCTGTAGCAGTCGGGTTAAGGAATGTGATGTGAAGATGTGTATTCTGTCATCTGAAGTTTATGTGCCTCTCTTATGAAGAAGAAAGTTCTTATGAAGTGTTTATCTACAGTAAAGTTGGTGTGTTGACTTTCATTTAACAGGACTAAAGCTTACCACAGATGTAACAAAGCCAGAGCCCCTTACGGCATGCACTCCACCATCTCCACCACACATATAACCCCTGTTTCATGAAGTCAGCTGGTCGGGGACGTGACTACACCACCAGATCTCGGCTGAACCCCCGACCGATCCTTCACTGGGCCCTGAAAAAAATGCACAGCATTCATGTTGAACACCATCAAATATTTGCTAATTGACCCTAACGGGTACTTTACATGCAGCGACATCGCTAGAGTTTGCTAGCGATGTCAAGCGCGATAGCACCTGCCCCCGTCGCTCGTGCGACATTTGGTTCTCGCTGCCGTAGCGAACATTATCGCTAAGGCAGCGTCACACGCACATACCTTGACAGCGACGTTGCTATGACCGCCGAACAATCCCTCCTTCAAGGGGGAGGTGCGTTCGGCGTCATAGCGATGTCACTGTGGCGTCACTAAGAGGCCGGCAAATAGAAGCGGAGGGGCGGATATGAGCAGGACGTAACATCCCGCCCACCTCCTTCCTTCCGCATTGCCGGTGGATGCAGGTAAGGAGATGTTCGTCGCTCCCGCGGTGTCACAGATAGCAATTTGTGATGCCACAGGAACGACGAACAACATACGATGCTACCGGTGGCAACAGCGATATTAAAGAAATGAACGACATGTCAACGAACACAGTTTTGGAACGATTTTGCGATCGTTGATCGTCGCTCATTGGTGTTACACGCTGCTATGTCGCTACCGGCGCCGGATGTGCTTCACTAACGATGTGACCCCGACGATATATCGGTAGCGATGTTGCAGCGTGTAAAGTACCCCTAAGAGTTCAATTCTCATGACAAGCAATGAGTTATCTTGTTTGCATGGGATTGCTCCAGATACATTTTTTCCAAATTCAAAACCTGTGCTGTACTTGACCTTATAGAAAAAAAGAGTTCAGAGTGTAAGCACCAGTAAGAGAATGTATTCAGCACTGGGGTACCAAAAAATTATATATGAGCGCTACTAAAAACTGATATGTTGATTAGACCTGTGCATTAATATATTGCACATATGCACTTTTAAATCACATTCAGAGTTCCACACTGACTTAAAAACTATTATGAGCCATATTTCTTTATAAGCAAGTCATAACCTGTTTAAATACCATTAATGACCTAAAATTCCCAGTAGAAGAATTAGTGCTGTAAAAAGCCGAAAGCATGATAGGGTTCAAGTATAGGATATGAGACAAACAATGAATTTGGGTTTGTTTAGTGGCTTGGACAGTCTTCTATAATACACTCAACCACAACATTCAGTATATGTAACTTTAAAACATACAATGCAAATGTAAAAGCTGCTGGATTATGTAATAAACTCACAAAATCGGGTGCACTACCCAAAGAAAAGGATTACTGCACCAGTTAAGTGTCACAATGGAATTAGTCAGAGATAGATTTTCCAATTGTGAATATCAAACCTGTCATTCGCCTGAAAATGACGCATCTTGATGCAATTCAAATGTGATGTGTACACAATGTCATTTAGAGCAACCTTCGGTGTAATTGGCAGAGTCTGCATTACTCTTAATTATATTGATGGAACTTAAAAAGTTTGTGTAGGTTTACTCTTTCAGCTAGTGGAACTTCATGTACATCATATGCATCATACATCATATGCATTGGTTCTTGAGTTTGTCCTTGTAAGATATATATATATATATATATATATATATATATATAATATAATATTTTGCTAGATCTTTTCATTGGACAACACTGAAGATATGACACTATGACACAATGTAAAGCAGTCAGTGTACAGCTTGTATAATAGTGTAAATTTGATGCCCTCTAAATAACGCAACACAGCCATTAATGTCTAAACCACTCACAGCAACAGTGAGTACACCCGTAAGTGAAAATGGCCAAATTGTGTCCAATTAACCATTTTCCCTCCTCAGTGTCTTGTGCCATCATTAGTGTTACAAATTCTAAGGTGTGATGGTGGAGGGGGATGAGGGTAAAGCCAACCTGCTGAATGACTTTTTTTCTACGGTTTTTATACAAGAAAATGCCATGGCAGATGACATGACCAGTGATACCATAAATTCACCCTTGAATATTACCTGCTTAACCCAGCAGGAGGTACGCCGCCGCCTCGAAATCACTAAGGTTGACAAATCTCCGGGCCCGGATGGCATACACCCCAGAGTACTACAGGAATTGAGTTCTGTGATAGATAGACCATTATTTTTAATCTTCACAGATTCCTTAATAACAGGGTCGGTACCGCAGGACTGGTGCATAGCAAATGTGGTGCCAATATTCAAAAAGGGGACAAAAACTGAGCCGGGAAATTATAGGCCGGTAAGTTTAACCTCTACGGTTGGTAAAATCCTTGAGGGTTTCTTGAGAGATGCTATACTGGAGTATCTCAAGAAAAATAACCTTATGACAGAGTATCAACATGGGTTTATGAGGGATCGATCCTGTCAAACTAATTTGATCAGCTTCTATGAAGAGGTAAGTTCAAGCCTGGACCAGGGAAATGCAGTGGATGTTGTGTATATGGACTTTTCAAAAGCTTTTGATACGGTGCCACACAAAAGGTTGGTACATAAAATGAGAATAATGGGGATAGGGGAAAATATGTGTAACTGGGTTAAAAACTGGCTCAGTGATAGGAAACAAAGGGTGGTTATTAATGGTACGTACTCGGACTGGGTCTCAGTTCATAGTGGGGTACCACAGGGGTCAGTATTGGGCCCGCTTCTTTTCAACATATTTATAAATGACCTTGTTGGGGGCATGCGGAGTAGAATTTCAATATTTGCAGATGATACTAAACTCTGCAGGGTAATCAATACAGAGGAGGATAATTTTATATTACAGGGAGATTTATGTAAATTGGAGGATTGGGCTGAGAAGTGGCAATTGAAGTTTAATGTAGATAAATGTAAGGTCATGCACTTGGGTAGAGGAAATAACATTTATGATTATGTACTTAATTGTAGAACACTGGGTAAAACAGACACAGAAAAAGACTTGGGTGTATGGGTGGATGGTAAACTTCACTTTAGTGGACAGTGTCAGGCAACTGCTGCCAGGGCTAATAAAATAATGGGATGTATTAAAAGAGGTATAAGTGTTCATGAAAAAAATATAGTTCTACCTCTGTACAAGTCACTAGTGCGACCGCACTTAGAATACTGTGTACAATTCTGGTCACCGATATATAAGAAGGACATAGCTGAACTGGAAAGGGTGCAGAGAAGAGCGACCAAGATTATTAGAGGAATGGGTGGGTTGCAATACCAAGACAGGTTATTAAACTTGGGGTTATTTAGTTTGGAAAAACGAAGGCTTAGGGGGGATCTAATCACAATGTATAAATATATGAGGGGACAGTACAGAGACCTTTCCAAAGATCTTTTTACACCTAGGCCTGCGACTGGAACACGGGGGCATCCGCTACGTCTTGAGGAAAGAAGGTTTAATCATAATCACAGATGAGGATTCTTTACTGTACGAGCAGTGAGACTATGGAACTCTCTGCCGCATGATGTTGTAATGAGTGATTCACTACTAACATTTAAGCAGAGCCTGGAAGTCTTTCTTGAAAAATTTAATATTACCAGTTATGTATATTAGATTTTATCACAGGGTATTGATCCAGGGAACTAGTCTGATTGCCGGATGTGGAGTCAGGAAGGAAATTTTTTCCCCATTGGAACTTGTTTGCCACATTGGGGTTTTTTGCCTTCCTCTGGATCAACATGTTAGGCTACGGGTTGAACTAGATGGACTTAGAGTCTCCCTTCAACCTTAAAAATTATGATACTATGATACTATACTATGATTCTAATGACTCTCTCATATTGGTCATTGGAAGATTAACATGGCATTTAATGGTAAAGTTTTCTTTCAGGAGCTAAAAAAAAAAGAATTGTTGCTCTACATTCAGATGGCCTAGGCTATAAGAAGATTGCTAACATCCTGAAACTGAATTCCGAACGGGCTTTACTATGGTCAACCAAAGAAGTCGGATGCACCTGTTCAGCATCATATCCAGATGAATAGTCTTATGAGTGATGCCAGCATTCCTGCAGAAGTTAAAGGTAGGTGGGGGTGAGGTCTATCTGTAAGTGCTCAAACTACACTGAAGCAAATTGATCTGCATAGCTGTCATCCCAGAAGAAAGCCTCTTCTAAAAATTATGCACAAGAAAGCCTGCAAACAAGCAAAATAAGAACATGGAGGACTGCAACCATGTCCTGTGGTCTGATGAGACCAAGATAAATGTATTTGGCTCAGATGGTGTCAAGTGTCTGTAGTGGAAACCAGATGAGGGGTAAATATACAAGTGTGTCTTGCCTACAGTCAAGCATGGTGGTAGGAGTGTCATGGTTCAGGGCTGCATGACTGCTGCTGGCTGTGGGGTGCTACAGTTCACTGAGGGTATCATGAATGCCAACGTGAACTGTGAAATACTGAAGCAGAGTATAATACTCTCCCTTCAGAAATTGGACCAGAGTGCAGTATTCCAACAAAACAACCTCCAAGATGACTACTGCTTTGCTAAATAAACTGAGGGTAAAGGTGATGGACTGGCCAAGCATTTCTCCAGACTTATACCCCATTGAGCATCTGTGGAACCTCCTCAAACAGAAGGTGAAGGAGCACAAGATCTCTAACATCCACCAGCTCTGTGATGTCATCTTGGAGGAGTGGAAGCCAGATGATACCAAAATTGAACTCTTTGGATGCCATAATACACACCATGTTTGGATGCCAAAAGACACTACATATCACCCCCAAAAACACCTTATCAACAGTGAAGTTTGGAAGTGGGAACATCTCTGTATGGGGCTGTTTTCAGGATATGACACTGGCAAACTTCATATAATTGAAGGAAGGATGAATGGGCTTACAAGTCCCTACACTGCATTGCTTGTCTGAATGTTGTTGAGCAAATGCTAAACATGCTTGAACATGCTTTCTGTTCAGCAATGGGGTCTTGCTTGGTGAGTGTGCATACAGACCATGGAGGTTGAGTGGACAACTTATTGTTTTCTTTAAAACAATTGTACCTGCTGTTTCCAGGCCTTTCTGCAGCTCTACACGGGTGGTTCTTCGTTACTGGACAACTCTTTTGTTAATTCTTTTCCCTTCTCTGTTTGAAATCTTGTGTGAAGCACCTTATCATGGATTGTTTATGGTGAAATGATGTTCTTTCAACATCCGGATTATGGCCCCAGCAGTGTTCACTGGAACATTCAGAAGTTTACAAATTCTTCTGTACGCAATGCCATCAATTTGTTTTGCAGCAATAAGGTTGCAGAAGTCTTGAGACAGCTCACTGGTTTTACCCATCATGACATGTTTCTTTTGTGACACCTTGGTAATGAGACACCTCTTAATAGACCATCAGTTGAATCAACTGATATTATTTTTCATTAAGTTGTAGGATTACTTTCCAATAACTGATATCAGCTGGTGACGTTTTCCCTGCATTATTTCGCATTATTACATTTATGGACATCTATGGTTTGATTTATTTGCCAGTGTGGATTGAATGGGTTGTTACAGCAATTTGGTGAGAAATTCATGTCAATAGCATCTTTAGAAATATATTTGCTTAGAAAATTGGTGACATGTTCAACACTTATTTCACCTCCTGTACATATATGCACAGTGCCTTGAAAAATGATTCATACCCAGTGAACTTTTTCACATTTTTTTACGTTAAACCCGCTAACTTCAATTTGTTTTATTGGGATTGTATGTAATATACAAGCACAAACTAGAAAGTTTTTGTGAATTGCAATGAAAATGATGCATTGTTTTCTAAATATTTTAAAAATATAAATCTGAAAATTATGACATGCATCTGTAAGACAGTTTTCCTGTTTCTGCTGAAGAAAATCATCCCCACAGTATGATGCTGCCACCACCATGTTTGAAAGTAGGGATGGTGTTTTCAGGGTTTTGTGCAGGACTAACCTTGTGTCACACATAGCATTTTGTATTTTGCATAAAAAGTTCTAATTTGGTCTCATCTGACCATATGCTAGCTGTGTTCCCTACATGGCATGCGGAAAGAATATCATTTTTAACGTTAAGTATATAGCATTTGTGTATATATATGTGTGTATTTGTGTAGTATAGTTTGTGCATATACAGTGATACCTCGGTTTTCGTTGAAAATCCGTCTGAATACAATCAATAAAAACTGAAGCCAACTAAAACCGAAGCAATTATTTCCATAGGAATCAATGTAAATCCAATTAATTTGTTTTAGACACTCTAAAATGCATAACCCCCCCCCCTCCAAATTTTATAGGGAATAAAGATAGTGTTTAATACTAAAAACAATATGAAATTAATATAAAATGAATATAAAAAGAATATTAAATGAATATAAAATACTGTTGTAAAGAATAAATACATTTTATCTTAAATTTCTTACATACATTTTGAAACTGACAAGCGGGGTAACACTCACATAATGCCCCACAGAGCCGGAGAATGCATGGATCACCCTTTGTTGTTGCAAAAATAGCAGCGTAGTCACGTGGGCATGCGGACAAAAACAAAGGCAATCAACGAAAACCTAAGCAAATTTTTAGTGGAAAAAAAATCAACGAAAACCAAAACCAACGAAAACCGATGTCACCGAAAACCGAGGTACCACTGCATGTACAGTATATCACATTTTTGTAAATATTTTATATCTTCATGGGACAACACTGAAGATATGATATTTTGATACAATGTAGTTAGTGTACACCTTGTAAAAAGTGCAAATGTTGGTGTGCCCTTTAATGAACTCCACACACAGCCATTAATATGTAAACCACTGACAGCAAAAGTGGGTACTCCCCTAAGTGAAAATGGTCCATTTGTGCCCAATTAGCCATTTTCTCTCCTTGGTATCATGTGACTCAGTGTTACAAGGTCTCACATATGAATAGGAAGTAAGTGTGTAAATTCGGTGTTATCGCTCACACACCTTCTCATACTGGTCACTGGAAGTTTAACATGGCACCTCATGGCAAAGAATTCTTTTAGGATCTGAAAAAAAGAATTGTTGCTCTACATAAAGATGGCCTAGATTATAAGAAGATTGCCAACACTTGGAAACTGAGTTTCAGCAAAGTGGCCAAGTTTATGCAGTGTATTGAGCAAGCCCGCACCCCTCCAGTCAGAATGAAGCAGGGAGTATGTATATTGCATAGTCATGGACCCGCGACTGCCATTGATTGCTCTGAAACTGGAAAATCTTCACAGCACAGTGCACGTGATGGGGACATTCATAAGTCAGCAGTCAAAATCCCTTAAAGTACAACCTCAATTCCAAAAATGTTGAGATGCTTTATAAAGGTAACAAGAATCCAGTGATGTTGACATCTCTTATTTAGAAATTTCTTATTTAAAAATTGATGATAACAACACATCTCAAAATGTTTAGAAGAGGGCCATGTCTACCATTGTGTACCACTTCTTTTTACAACAGCCTGTAAAAATGTGAGAATGAGACCATTTGCTGTAGTTTTGGAAGAGGAATGTTGTCCCACTCTTGTCTGATCTAACATTTTACCTGCTCAGCAGTCCTGATTGTTCTTTGATGGAATTTTTAACTTCATTTTATGGCAAAAAATGTTTTATTAGTGACAGGTCTGGGCTGCATGCAAGCAAGTTCAAAATTCAAACACTTCTGTAAAGCAATGCTTGTTGAAATCTGTAAGGCCTTCCCTGAAATAGACATTGTGGATAGGAGCATATGTTGTTCAAAAACTTCCATATAATGCTCAGCATTGATAGTGCCTTTCAAGATATGTAAGCAGCCCATGCCATAGACAATAAGCCAACCCCATAACATCAGAGATGTCAATTTTTGAACTATGTCCTGATGTGCTCAATTGTCCCTCTCACCTTGAGTAAATGTGGCGCCCCTGACCTGGGCAGGCACCACTGAGTACTGCACCCATGCTGGGACAGTGCTTCCAGGTAATCCTAAAGGCCAGAATGAGGTGTGTATGCACAGACACATAGCAACCAGGTTTCCCACACCTTTAGAGGGGACCCTTGGGTAGTCTCCAGAGGGGGGCTAGCCTTCAATTCTTTTCAAGAGGTGTAGTGGAAATGGCTGGGAGCTAAAGTGCAGAGTTTGTCAGGAAAGGAGTGGAGCGAGCCAGTCTGGTAGTGGTGAGCGGCGGTTGCTAAGGGATACGCACGCTCACACTAGTCAGACCCTGCACGGTGTAGCGACAGATGGCGGGGGAGAACGGTCACCTGGTCAGTCAGAGAGAAGTGTCCGGGGTGACTAGGCACGTACGGGGAACAGGTCTCTAGAGCAGACCCCATTTTAATGACCTGCTAAACCTGCCGGTGAGGGGAACTACAAGTACCTCACCAACCATACAGAGTCCAAGCCTCAGCAGCAATGCAGGGACCCATAAGAAGACAGAGCCAGAAGCCATCTTGCCTGGTCCACACTGCCGGCAAATGGTCCAAAAAGGGGAGAAAAGGCAGTAGCGACTCCCTGGATAGAGCCCCATGGTACTTCAGGTCAGGGGGTTATCCGAACACAGAAATGATAGGAAGGCGAGCTAACCTGTTACCCTCAGACTGGCCCAAAGGAGCCCCTGGTCCTACCTGGTTCATCACAGCAACTCCCGGGTCCGCTCACAGCACCATCTGTGTGAGTAAAAATCAGTTAAGTGACTTTTGGACTCTGCCTGAGTTATTCTGGGCCCCGTTGTTCTTCACCTCTGAGCCCCTGAGGCCTGCCTCACTCCCAGGAGGCCACACCATCTGACTGCAGACCTCATCAGCCCCAGACGCTCATAAAATCTGCAGTGGCGGGCACCCATATCCCTGACCGCAAGCCATGAGTGGCATCACGACACATTTACAAAAACTAACATACCTGTTTGCCATATTAAAAGAAGACCCTGTGGCGTCCCTGAACCTGGAGCGACATCCCTGATGCAACACATCTTCAGAACATGGCATTCGTGGTTTCCATGATGAATTTCAAATTTTTGTTCATTTGACCACAGAACAGTTTTCTATTTTGTCTCAATCCATTTTAAGTGGGTTTTGGCCCAGAGAAGACGGCATTATTTCTGAATTGTGTTGATATATGACTCCTTCATTACATAATTGTCACAATGTGACTGCAGGTGTTAGGCCAGGTATGAGATCACTACTGGCGAGTGGTTCAACACAGATTGAACACCAGGGAATCAATACAATGGAATGCCCTGGTGCTAGAGAGGGGAGTGGGTAACTTCATATCACTCACCTAAGACCAATCCCTGTAGTCCCTAAAGTTCCTAGATGAGTCTTTCCCCTAGTGGGCCATAGCGCCTTGCTGGCCCTGAAGTCAACCTGAGTAGTGAAGGCTAGCCAGACGCTAGTCTCACCACTGCAATAAGACAACTTGAGGAATTAAAGATAAACAGCGCACAACATATAACACCCCACATCTTCTCCAGCAAGAACGTCTCAACTACAACAGAACAACAGAAGTGACACCTCAGCTTCTCCAGAGACTGGATCCTTCAAAGTGGACAGCATACGTATGAGCTATAGCCAGCATAGGGAGAAGTGAGGGGCAGATGTTTATAGCAGAAGGGAGTGGCTACAGCTGAGGTTAAATCACTTCAGGATAAAAATTAACCTTAACCCCTTCAGTACCATATGGAATTAAATATGCTCTAAATCAGGGTAAACAATGAGGGGGCACTAAGGGCTGGTTCACACTAAGCGACAGCGACAACGAGGTCGCTGTTATGTCACCATTTTCTGTGACGTAACAGCGACCTTGTAAGTCGCTGTTATGATCGCTGCTTAGCTGTCAAACACAGCAGCCGAAACAGCGATCATAACCGCGAGAGCAGGGAGCCGCGCACACTGCTTAGCGCTGGCTCCTTGCTCTCCTAGCTACAGTACATATCGGGTTAATTAACCCGATGTGTACTGCAGCTACATGTGCAGAGAGCAGGGAGCCGCGCACACTGCTTAGCACTGGCTCCTTGCTCTCCTAGCTACAGTACACATCGGGTTAATTAACCCGATGTGTACTGCAGCTACATGTGCAGAGAGCCGGAGCCGGCAGCACAGGCAGCGTGAGAGCTGCGGAGGCTGGTAACTAAGGTAAATATCGGGTAACCACCTTGGTTACCCGATGTTTACCCTGGTTACAGCTTACCGCAGGCTGCCAGATGCCGGCTCCTGCTCCCTGCTCGCTTCATTTCGTCGCTCTCTCACTGTCACACACAGCGATCTGTGTGTCACAGCGGGAGAGCGCCTTTGAAGAAAACGAACCAGGGCTGTGTGTAACGAGCAGCGATCTCGCAGCAGGGGCCAGATCGCTGCTCAGTGTCACACACAGCGAGATCGCTAATGAGGTCACTGTTGCGTCACCAAAACCGTGCCGTAGCAGCGATTTAAGTAGCGATCTCGCTATGTGTGAAGCACCCCTAAAACCTATCTGCAATCAACAATACGCTGTGACCTTCTGATCCCAGATCCCCCTGAGAATCCATCAGGCTGTGACACACTCATGACAATAATAGAGCTTTACTTTCTTTACTTTGCACAATCACCAACTGTGTTGGCACACAATAAATTCTGGAATTATTCCAGAGTAAAGATCAACAGATCAATTCACCAAGGATGGAGTTCGAGTCGATTTTCTTGAAAGTCACAGTTTCTTTCCAATTCTAATATTTTGAGATTCGATTCATGGTTTGCAAAAAATAAAACCCTTTCTGAGCACCATGTCCTACACTGCTGAAGCATCAGAGAGTAAAGAAACATAATTTTGCTTTGCTGCACATGCTTCCCCATAATGCTTTGCAGTTATGACATCTTACAAATTACCATACCTTGTACAGTTATTGTCTGTACAAGTGTTTTAAGGGATGGTGAATAGAAGACACACTCAGTTGACATCTTACAGTATTTTCAAGTAAACATTGCCATCTGTTGATCAAGATGAACAAGCAGGAACTAAAGAGTTCAGTATGGGTTACATCGAGGAAAGAGTTTAGAAGAGATGCCGGGACAGGTGACAGTTGTGCCGCAGTTGCTAAATGTAATAGCCTGGCTGAGCCAAGAAGGGATGAAGTTGACACCAGAATATGAAACAGGAAGGTCATGTTGCAGCAGAGCAGGCTTCTACCCACCATTTCCTTATTAAGGGACCAGGAGTGAGAAGATCCCTGAGGAGGCCTGAGTTATACCGTACTAATCTCAGAAAACACTAATTCCAGTAGGAACCCGAAGACTGAACACCAAACACCAAACATTGACTCCATAAGGAACCCGACGACTGAATACTGAACACAGTCTATGGATGAAGTCAGAAGATTCGAGTGAGCCAAGCCATTGATTCCTGTCCAAACGTACGGTGCTGGGTGGGGAATGAGGCAGTGCTTTAGGTAGTGAAGGCAGTCAGCAAGTTAACTGAGAGAAATTGTCCGCTAAGATTGGATTTGGCTTAGCGGGTAGTGGCTCCAATCTTGTTAGGGCCTGTGAACCATTTGGAGTTATTTAGATAGCAAATGACAATGACTTTGTAGAGTGACAATGACACTTTCTTGGTAGGTGGACTTTGACATTGACTATTATTTAGCAATAGAACTAATAACGTATGAATTGGGATTGTATTCCATATATCTGTGCTGCTAATTTCTTAATTGTAATATATCTGTTTTTTTGTCATCACTTGTGACATGTGACATACCTTATACTTAACGCACTAATTCTTTATCTGTATATAGTGAATAAATTGTTGAAGATTCCACACCACTGTCTTATCATTGTCTGTGCCATTGCATCCAGATAAGCTATTTATACCTAGACAATTAAAGATCACTGGTTCCCAGAGGACACAGTTAAGGCCCCGTCACACTAAGCAACATCGCTAGCAACATCACTGCTGATGGACAACTTTTGTGACGTAACAGCGATGTTGCTAGTGATGTTGCTGTGTGTGACATCCAGCAACAACCTGGCCCCTGCTGTGAGGTCGCTGGTTGTTGCTGAATGGCCTGGACCATTTTTTAGTTGTTGCTGTCCCGCTGTGCAGCACAGATCGCTGTGTGTGACAGCGAGACAGCAACAACTAAATGTGCAGGCAGCAGGAGCCGGCTTCTGCGGATGCTGGTAACCACGGTAAACATCGGGTAACCAAGAAGCCCTGTCCTTGGTTACCCGATATTTACCTTCGTTACCAGCCTCCGCCGCTCTTACACTGTCAGTGCCGGCTCCTGCTCTCTGCACGTGTAGCTGCAGTACACATCGGGTAATTAAACCAATGTGTACTGTAGCTAGGAGAGCAGGCAGCCAGCGCTAAGCAGTGTGCGCTGCTCCCTGCTCTCTGCACGTGTAGCAGAATACACATCTGGTAATTAACCCGATGTGTACTGTAGCTAAGAGCAGGCAGCCAGCGCTAAGCGGCGTGCGCTGGTAACCAAGGTAAATACAGTTAGGTACAGAAATATTTGGACAGGGACACAAGTTTTGTTATTTTAGCTGTTTACAAAAACATGTTCAGAAATACAATTATATATATAATATGGGCTGAAAGTGCACACTCCCAGCTGCAATATGAGAGTTTTCACATCCAAATCGGAGAAAGGGTTTAGGAATCATAGCTCTGTAATGCATAGCCTCCTCTTTTTCAAGGGACCAAAAGTAATTGGACAAAGGACTCTAAGGGCTGCAATTAACTCTGAAGTCGTCTCCCTCGTTACAGGTGTGTGGTTTTGCATTTGGAAGCTGTTGCTGTGACCAGACAACATGCGGTCTAAGGAACTCTCAATTGAGGTGAAGCAGAACATCCCGAGGCTGAAAAAAAAGAAAAAATCCATCAGAGAGATAGCAGACATGCTTGGAGTAGCAAAATCAACAGTCAGGTACATTCTGAGAAAAAAGGAATTGACTGGTGAGCTTGGGAACTCAAAAAGGCCTGGGCTTCCACGGATGACAACAGTGGTGGATGATCGCCACATACTTTCTTTGGTGAAGAAGAACCCGTTCACAACATCAACTGAAGTCCAGAACACTCTCAGTGAAGTAGGTGTATCTGTCTCTAAGTCAACGGTAAAGAGAAGACTCCATGAAAGTAAATACAAAGGGTTCACATCTAGATGTAAACCATTCATCAATTCCAAAAATAGACAGGCCAGAGTTAAATTTGCTGAAAAACACCTCATGAAGCCAGCTCAGTTCTGGAAAAGTATTCTATGGACAGATGAGACAAAGATCAACCTGTACCAGAATGATGGGAAGAAAAAAGCTTGGAGAAGAAAGGGAACGGCACATGATCCAAGGCACACCACATCCTCTGTAAAACATGGTGGAGGCAACGTGATGGCATGGGCATGCATGGCTTTCAATGGCACTGGGTCACTTGTGTTTATTGATGACATAACAGCAGACAAGAGTAGCCGGATGAATTCTGAAGTGTACCGGGATATACTTTCAGCCCAGATTCAGCCAAATGCCGCAAAGTTGATCGGACGGCGCTTCATAGTACAGATGGACAATGACCCCAAACATACAGCCAAAGCTACCCAGGAGTTCATGAGTGCAAAAAAGTGGAACATTCTGCAATGGCCAAGTCAATCACCAGATCTTAACCCAATTGAGCATGCATTTCACTTGCTCAAATCCAGACTTAAGACGGAAAGACCCACAAACAAGCAAGACCTGAAGGCTGCAGCTGTAAAGGCTGTAAAGGCCTGGCAAAGCATTAAGAAGGAGGAAACCCAGCGTTTGGTGATGTCCATGGGTTCCAGACTTAAGGCAGTGATTGCCTCCAAAGGATTCGCAACAAAATATTGAAAATAAAAATATTTTGTTTGGGTTTGGTTTATTTGTCCAATTACTTTTGACCTCCTAAAATGTGGAGTGTTTGTAAAGAAATGTTTACAATTCCTACAATTTCTATCAGATATTTTTGTTCAAACCTTCAAATTAAACGTTACAATCTGCACTTGAATTCTGTTGTAGAGGTTTCATTTCAAATCCAATGTGGTGGCATGCAGAGCCCAACTCGCGAAAATTGTGTCACTGTCCAAATATTTCTGGACCTAACTGTATCAGGTTGGTTACCCGATATTTACCTTAGTTACGAAGCGCAGCATGCTTCCACGCATCGCTGCTGGCTGGGGGATGGTCACTGGTTGCTGGTGACAGCTCACCAGCAACCCGTGTAGTGATGCTCCAGCGATCCCTGCCAGGTCAGGTTGCTGGTGGGATCGCTGGAGCGTCTGACTGTGTGACCTCTCACCAGCAACCTCCTAGCAACTTACCAGAGATAAGCTGGTAAGTTGTTTAGTGTGACGGTACCTTTAGTATGTCAGAGTCATTTTCTATCTCCAGAGTCATTGGATTAGTCTCTCTCTTCAGTATAGTGTAAGCTCTTATGGTAAGTGGGGTCCTCCCTCTCCTATTGTGTGTAAACTGTTATGGTCATCGGGATCCTTTAGCTGGGATCACACATAGCGATAGCGACAATGACGTCGCTGTTACGTCACAATTTTCTGTGACGTAACAGCGACCTTGTAAGTCGCTGTTATGATCGCTGCTTAGCTGTCAAACACAGCAGAAGCAGCAGCGATCATAACGACGCTGTGCTACATGTGCAGAGACCTGCTCTCCTTGCTACAGTATACATCGGGTTAATTACCCGATGTGTACTGCAGCTACATGTGCAGAGAGCAGGGAGCCGCGCACACTGCTTAGCGCTGGCTCCCTGCTCTCCTAGCTACAGTACACATCGGGTTAATTACTGATGTGTACTGCAGCTACATGTGCAGAGAGCAGGAGCCGGCACTGGCAGCGAGGGCGGACGCTGGTAACGAAGGTAAATATCGGGTAACCAGGGAAAGGTCTTCCCTTGGTTACCCGATGTTTACCCTGGTTACAGCTTACCGCAGCTGCCAGACGCCGGCTCCTGCTCCCTGCTCGCTTCACTTTGTCGCTCTCTCGCTGTCACACACAGCGATGTGTGGGACACACACATCGCTGTCACACACAGCGATGTGTGTGTCACAGCGGGAGAGCGACGACCAAAAAATGAAGCTGAACATTCAGCAACGACTGGCGACCTCACAGCAGGGGCCAGGTCGTTGCTGGATGTCACACACAGCGACAGCGATAGGACATCGCTGCAACGTCACAGAAAATGGTGACGTAGCAGCGACGTCGTTGTCATTGTCGCTGTGTTTGACACCACCTTTTCTCTCTCACCTGTAAATGGTAAGATCTTATTGTCAGTGGGGTCTTTTCTTTCTCCCCTGTAGAGCGTAAGCTCTTATGGTTAACAAGGTTTTCTTTATCCTCTCCCTCACATGTATTTTACAAGTAATTACAAGCTTTCCAGTATTAAAAGTCACACAAATTTATTTGCTCAGAATCAAATTTTTGGGAGACGAGTTGCTGAAGTTGGCAAATTTGAATTTCAAAATATTTGCTCATCTCTGTTCCTGAGCATCAAACCTGCTTTTTATGCAGTGTCTCCGGAGAGCCTGTATATAATGAAGTGCCAATATTAACTGTCAGCCTTGTTCCTTGTGCACATGGATTTCTCCAGAATTTCTAAATATTTTGATCATAACATGTAATGTAGATGTTGTTATATTCAAAATCCTTGCAAATTTACATTGAGGAACATTTTCTGAAGTTGTTCCACAATCTTTAGACATATTTATTTACATATTGTTGAACCTCTAACCATCTTTGCTTCTAAGAAACTCTGCCTTTCAAAACATGCTCTTTTTATACACAGCCATGTGAAAATTGCCCCACATTTTTTATTGGTACCACTTACTTTTCCAGCTTTCTGTTAACCCTGTTTCCACCTTTTTGAGATATGTTTCTACCATCAATTACTAATTGAGTTAATTTTTCTAAGTAAAATGAATAATTGTCTAACTTTCAAATTCTGATATGTGTTCTATGTTCTATGTTCTGTTGTGAATTAAATATGTCAACACGAGTTTTCCAAATTATAGTTTTTTTTTTCTTTACATTTACACAGCATTTCAACTTGTTTGCAATTGAATTTGCATACACAAAAACACAGAAAAAATTTGGGGTGCCCTTTCCCCCGAGATACTGAGTCAGAGAATCCAGACAGGGAGATAGTGGAACAATCACAGCAACCTTCAATGCAACTGGGCCCCTGGGCAGCACCTTTGGCTGCACATGTAGTATTTCCACTCATGATTAGAAATAAATATGATGTGAACATAGGCCTTGATTCCTCAAGACTTTCTTAGTTCATGACATTCTTGATAAGGGAGCATGGTAGTGTCAGAAGTGTCCGTGTTATTAAGAGGCATAAGCCTCTTAATAAATCAGGTGCGTCTTAAAAGTGGCATGGACTGCAGTTAGATCTGTAGCACAAGGTACACCATAATTCATAATGAGACAAGCAGGCATCTCAATGCCTCGTTGGGCCCCCATGCTGCCATTATGACCGAGCTGGCTGAACTTGTGTGAAAACATCAAAAGCCGAAAGATTTTTCCACAACATTTGGACGTTGCGCAAATATTTTTCAACTTTTTAAAATGTTTATGTTAGAAATCTGCTATAAACATTCTGATGAATCGGGAGCACAGATTTACAGTTTTTGTTTTAACTTTTTATTTTGAACTTTCTCGATTCCTATGTGTGAGTTGACTTGAATACCTGGAAGTCCAGCATCTTTTATGTAACCATGATGTATTAAAGGAATTTTTCTTTTCTAAGCGTTCCATACGAATAGCAATAATTCTCACGTAAAGCATTCTCCAGTCACATACATATTGCACAATGTTATGGTATGTCTGAACATTCAATGTGCTACTTTTTAATTTGCTTTAAATTAAATATGTGACATATTTTGCTGATCCCTTTCAAGTTTTGAATTTTTGTTCAGCATGAAATACCTAGTATGATCGTAACACATAAAGAATGCATGGATTAATTTGAAACAGATAAAAAGGCATGTGTAAAATATATCAAGTCTTCATTTCACATACAGTTTTATCATTGCTAGCTGATGACAATGCTCGCTGATTGTAATTTCATACCAAGCGGTCATTTATAATATCAGCCTCATATATCTGCAGAAACATTTGTCATCCTTCCTGTGATTTGGGGGATGTTAATAGAGGTGATCTGGAGTTAACAGAACAATATTGTGGCATGTTCAACCATCATTTCAGTACCAAACTGGACATCAAAGGGAGAAACACATATGTTTTTGACATTTACAAAGATGCTAGGTGAACTTGAAAACGAATGATAGCAAATATATTTCTAAAGTAAAAAACAGAAGTCGTTATAGGAGTATGAAAAGAAGATGAATTCTCTATTTGAATTCCTAATAAATGAAACAGGATCATATTTACAACTTCCTGAAATACCTTGTCACAATGATAAGGTCATGCAGTGAAACTTAAATAAAAGGTTATCCTTAAAGGCATTGTCTTAGGATCCTAACTTCATGAGAGCGCCGATCTGCTGCCTCCCGGTTTTCTACCTGCTGGGTATTGGTGTTCTCCTTATAACTGGCATACCAACTGACTCAAACTGTGCGCTGACTTATGCTGCTACCAGAGTACCTTTGGCACTGAAGCTGGTGATGCACTCGCCTTACCTAAGAAACCGGCGACCCCTAGTAGACTGCAGAAGTAGCAACAGGTTGTAAATAGGGATGATCGAATACCTCAAATATTAGGCTTCACGAATATTCGACGAATAACTTGCCGTTATGCGAATATTCGATGCGCAATGTAAGTCTACAGCCCGAATAGTTCCGAATAATTGTTATTCAGGTTTCCCATAGACTTACACTGCACATCGAATATTCGCGAATTGTTGAATAGCGTCGACCTATTCAGAAAAAATTCGCGAAGCCGAATGTTTGAAGTATTCGGTCATCCCTAATTATAAACTTTACAATTAAACATAACTCCATTCTTGAGAATAGAGACGATTTTTAGTAAGAGGTATATTGCAAAGTTGCTTGTTTAGCAATTTTAATGATTTAATAATTCTATTAAAGTGTATCTTTCACCAGATTTCACAATTCAAGATGCATTCATTGATAAATAGATCACTTATACCTGATGGAATATTTACTTTGAAACCGCATTTGAAAATGGCTGTATAATTCTTCATGAATTTTTTAACTCAAGTTTTCCCCACCTCTTCTGATTGTCAGTTTCTCAGTAGTCCTCCTTCCCGCTGATACTTCATCAGATCGAATATATCTTTTTAGCAAATTGTGCAGTTTGTATTATGGAATCTGGTGACAAAGCCACTTTAATGAAACCTCTTATGAGAGTCCTTTTATTATAAATCAAATATTACATGACTCTCATTGCAAGGGCCACCAGTAGCATTGTGGTAGTAACATATTTAACTAATTCCAGTACTGCAATGTGTAATCCAAACTCTAAATTATTATTTTTTTACATTTACTGCACAACAGATCTAACGGTATGTAACTACACAATTTCTGCATTTCCTGTCACATTAACCCCTTTACAAGCTAGGGCATACATATACGTCCAAGGTAGCCTTCCTTTCTTTAATGTGTGCTAACACGGCGAGCCTGCATTATTCCCCACACATGTCTGCTAATCTGATCAGCAGACATGTGCAGCTATCATACGTGGATAGATCCGAGTCAACCAGCTATGGCAAGCCTCTGAGACCATGTCAGGAGAAGGGTCTCATTACTGTGCAAAATTGACAGCTATAATTCATTCTAGTTCTGGTGCATTCTAATGTTAATGTCCCAGAGAGGGGCTTAGTAAAAAAGTTTAAAAAGTAAGGAAACATTGCAAAATATTAAAAAAAAAAATCACAAAATACAAAACAATAAAATGAAAAAAATAAATGATACAAAAAGTACGTATATTCATGTAAAAAAAAATTTAAACAATACATATTTGGCATTGCCAAATGACCCCATGTATAAAATTGTAACACTAGTTAATCCCTTAAATGAACACTGTAAAAAAAAAGCAGTAAAAAACTATGCTTTTTTATCATATTGCCAAAAAAGTAGAATGAAATGTGAGAAAAAAGTAGCATGTAAATAAAAATGGAATAGCTGAAGACGTCGACTCTGGGGCAGAAAAATTAAAAAAACTATAACTTTCTAAATTCAGTGATATAAAAAAACTTTATTTTGTAAAAAAGTGTTTGTAGTGTGATTGTAGCCAAACCCAAAAAACCTAGATAAACCTGGTGTCACTGTAATCGTACTGACCTGAGGAAAAAAGTTGCAGTATCACTTATACTACAAGGCGAATGGTGTAAAAAATAGTAAGAAGTTAATTTTTCAACTGCTGTTGATTCATTCTGCCTCCCAAAGATCACAGTTAAGCTTGACTCACATTTATCCTGTGCTATACACTGAGCGCTTACACCGGGGTTTACGTGTAAATCTCTAAAAACATGATTCAAGAAAAATTCTCAAAAGAAAATTCACTGTAATGCGGCAGAGGAAGTCACTTTGAACTCCTGCTTGGCCTTTGGGTCGGCGATGTCTATATTTCTATATGTCTTTTTAGGCATGGAAAAAAATATGGTCAACAGTTTTGTGCACCTTTGAAAAGACAGACATCACTGAAAAGAGGCCAAACTGAGTCTGGGATAACTTTGCTGCCTCATTATAGTGAATGGACCCATTGGGGATTTCACCTGAATCATGTATTTTGGATATGTAGATGGAAATACTTATATAAGAGCTCAGCATAGATAGCATAGTATAAATGTGAACTGATAAAAAAATGTTCTGTACCCGAAATTGCCACCAATAGCATGCAACTCAACCCATAAAAAAACAAGTCCCCACATCGGTTCATCATCTGTTAACAGAAATATAGGCGGCTTCCATGTTACTGTTAGTGCAAAAGCTCTGGAAAAGCACTATGGCTTCTCCCAAAAAAGAAAACCAGCAAAATCTGCACTTCCAAATCCAAATCTCACGCACCATTTTAAGCCCCACAGTGTGCCTAAACCACAGTTTACATCCACATGTTTGGCATTGTTGTAGTGAGGAAGCCCACTTAATTTACGAGGTGCAGGTTTCCAAAAGCATGAGCTGGGCATAATGTATGAGCACTACAATGTACTTGGCACGACAAGGGCTTATTTGCAACTTTTAGTTCTGCAACATTCAATGCGCTTGAATTCATGGGTGTTTTCCAGAGACTAAATTATCACTACAGTGGTAGAAGACTTCCCTAGTGGAGTATAATTTCAAAAATGTGGTCATTTGAAGGGGTTTCTGCTGTTCTAGTACTTAGGAGCTTTGCAAATGGAGTACACAAACTATTTTAGGAAAATCTGTGCTCCAACAATCAAATAGTGCTCCCTCTGTCCCGAGCTCTGCAGTGCAGCTAAACTGTACCGTACAGTTATATGTGGGGTGTTGCCAAGTCCATGAGAAATGATGTAACACATTATGAAGTCTCTATTTAGTTATTCACCTTGTAGAAATTGGAAATTTGAGGTTATAACAACATTTTAGTGGAAAAAAAGTCACTTTTTTTCACCGCTTAACAGTATAAAATTTTGTGACACACCTGTAGTGTCAATATACACTGCATTCCTAGATGAATTTATTGATGGGAGCAGTTTGTAAAATGGGGTCAGTTGTGGGGTATTTTTGCTGTTTTGGCTTCTCAGAAACCGTAAACCATTCCAGCAAAATCTGAGCTCCGATATGGTGCTCCTTCCCTTCTGAGGATTGCACTTTGCCTCAGAAGTAGTTTTTGGCCACATACAAGGTACCATTGTACTAAAGAGAATTGTGAAACCAAAAATATGGTCCATTTTCCCCTTTTACCCTTGTGAAATTTAAGGTAAAAAAGACAAATGCCGCTCCTTCCCTTCCAATGCTTGCCATATTCCCAAACACTTGTTTTCCACCACATGTGCGGTATCAGCCTACTCAGGAGAAATTTCACATTAAATTGTACAGTGCATCTTCTCCTGTTACCTTTGTGAAAATTAAAAATGTGGGACAAAAGCAACATGTTTATGGGAAAAATGATTTGTTTTATTTTCATGGCCCAATGTTATAAATTTCTGTGAAAGAACTGGAGGTTCAAGGTGGTTAACACACATCAACATGGGTCTCGTTCACAAAATAAGGTCATATGTGGGAGTTTCCTGTTTTTAGGCACCTCAGGGGCTCTCCAAACACGACGCAGCATCCGGTAACAATTCCAGCCAATTTTGTGCTCAGAAAGTCAAATGGTGCGTCTTCTCTTTCAAGTCCTACCATGCTGATAAACAGCAGCTTTCCACCAAACATAGGGTATAAGCATACTCAGGAAAAATTGCACAACACATTGCATTGTGCATTTTTTCCTCTTACTCTTGTAAAAATGGAAAATGTGGGACTAAAATAACATTTTTGTGGGAAAAAGTAAAATTTAAATTTTTTCCTTCCACATTGCTTTAGTTCCTATGAAGCACCTGAAGAGTTACTAAACTTCTTGGATGTGGTTTTGAGCAGTTTTAGGGGAGCAGTTTTAAGAGTGATTTCACTTTTGGATATTTTTTGTCTTATAGATCCTTCAAAGTCACTTCAAATGTGATGTAGTCCCTAAAAAATGGTTTTGTAAATTTTGTTTGAAAAATGAGAAATTGTTGATAAACTGGTGAAATATTCAACATTTTCACCAAATTTACGATATTGTCACAAATAAATGTAAAAAATATTCTCCTAAATTTACTATTTGTAATGAAAAAAATAATGTCAGGATCAGTGGGATCTATCGAATCGTTCCAGAGCTATAACTTCATAAAGTGACACTGGACAGAATAAAAAAAAAAAATACCTAGCGACAAAGGGGAAGACCAGTCTCAGGAGTGAAGGGGTTAATAACTGGTATACATATAATCACTCCAGGTTGGGGAGGACTGGCATAGAGTTGTGGGTTTTTTGCAAAATGGCACATTTTCTTTAAATTTTGCAGATTTTGAGAAAGTCGCATTCGATGAATCTGCTTAAAATATCTGGAAAGGCCACATTGACATAAAAATCAGAAAGTTAAATAAACAACAAGAGACAATTTTAAAAATATAGAAAAATTCACAAATTTTTTTGTGAATTTGTCACCAATCTCAAAGTCACTGCTTCAGAAATATTCATTCCCATTAAGTAGCAGAAATATAGTGATGAATAATTCATCAAAGCAGTTTCGACAGAATCCAGGCAAACATTGCTTTGAAAAGTTGAACAATTTTTGAAAAAGTTGGAGTTCAATCGACTTTTGGTATTTCACACCAGTTTATTCCATATCTTCTAAATTGGGAGGTGTTAAGGCATTGATAAGGGCTTGGTGGAGGTGTGACGCCATAGATTATTTAATGCATGATAAGCTGTGGCATTCCTTACTCCAGAAATCTTACTCCAGTCAGGGACTGGAATAAGATTTCTGGTGTGGACCACTGAGGCACACATCACTCATCAGATGTGCGCATGTCTTCATGAATCGGGAGCGTCTGACTCCACCACTTCCATCCTTTGTGTTCACACTTAGATCATTGACTGTACAGTATGGAGTGACCCTTATCTCTTTAGCCTTCTGTTTAACTACAGTATTTCTACTTTTCACTTATGTTTTTTGCTTTGTCTAGTATAAAATATAAATTAGCAAATAAATAAGAAAATAGGATACATATGAACATACCAAAACTAAAGTAAAAGATCTTTATGTTTCTTTAATAAAACAATAATAATTAAATTCTTAATTAAAAATTGTAGAATTAATAAAACTATTTTTTAATAAAAATGTAAATGTGTTTTTTAATTATTTCCATTGTGATGCTTCCAGTCTCATTGCCATGCACGTCAGCTACCAAACTTTTAAAGTTAATTTGTTAGCAGAAAATTATTACAGCACCTTTCAGATGTCAAAAGTTTTACTGTGTAACCATAGCAACATGTCTCTCTTGCATTCTCTGTGAATGGACCTCTGTGAATTGTGCATGTTCAGATTGCGGAACTTATTAAGAATATAATAACATCCCCCATATTGTTCAAGCAGCAATATTTAGAATAAGAAGATCATGATTGGTTAAAACAATTAGGGAATCACGAGACCGGTGGCGTCCACACATAGACTGCTGATTGGGTATAGGTAAGACTATCGAGGACATGTGTGCTCATGTCTACATTACATTTTTTAGCATGAGTAGCCCTCAATTCTGCTTGGACTGTGGACAGTCTCATCAAAGGTCAAGGACCAAAAGTGCAATTGTTTGTTGTTTCAAAAGTGAAGATGGACCTTATCTATATATATATAATTGCCTTATTCTGTCTGTCTGTCTTGCTCCAAAATTGTGTCCTTACAGTGACAACCGTCGGATTGGCCGCTCGGCTTGGCCTGGCCCCGCCCCCCGCATGGATTAACCGTTTGACCAGGCCCGCCCCCCGCACACGATGCCCACTAGGCCACACCCCGCACGCGATGTCTGCCAGGCCATGCCCCCCGCACACGAGGCCCGCTAGGCCACGCCCCCGCACGCAATGCCCACTAAGCCACGCCTCCCGCACGCGATGCCCGCTAGGCCACGCACCCCGCACGCGATGCCCGCTAGCCCACGCCCCCCGCATGCAATGCCCGCTAGCTCACGCCCCCCGCACCCAATGCCTGCTAGGCCACGCCCCCACACATGATGCCCGCTAGGCCACGTCCATGCATGTGATGCCTGCTAGGCCACGCCCCCCGCACGTGATGCCCGCTAGGCTACGCCCCCCGCACGCGATGCTCGCTAGGCCACGTTCCTGGCACGCGATGCCTGCTAGGCCACGCCCCCGCACTCGATGCACATTCGGCCACGCCCCCTCAAACTATGCCCGCTCGGCCACGCCCCCAGCACACGTTGGGCACCTGTACACCACCCCCAAGGACTACTCCTCCCATTATACTCCTCTTTCCCCAGGACTACTCCTCCCATTATACTCCTCTTTCCCCAGGACTACTCCTCCCATTATACTCCTCTTTCCCCAGGACTACTCCTCCCATTATACTCCTCCCATTATACTCCTCCTATTATACTCCTCCTATTATACTCCTCTCTGAGGGGTTCGCAGCATGGAGGATGGAGCACGATGGGGGGTGCAGCATGGGGGTTGGACCACGATGGGGGGTGCCCAGAATAGGGGGATGAAACACGATGGGGGGTGCACAGCATGGGGGATGGAGCATAATGGGGGGTGCAGCATGGGGGATAGAGTACGATAGGGGGTATGCAGCATGGGGGATGGAGCACGATGGGGGGTGCGTAGCATGGGGGATGGAGCACGATGGGGAGTGCAGCATGGGGGATGGAGCAAGATGGGGGGTGCAGCATGGGGGGTGGACCACGATGGGGGTGCAGCATGAGGGGTGGACCACGATGGGGGGTGCTCAGAATGGGGGGATGAAACACGATGGGGGGTGCACAGCATGGGGGATGGAGCCCGATGGGGGTGCACAGCATGGACGATGGAGCACGATGGGGGGTGCGTAGCATGGGGGATGGAGCAAGATGGGGGGTGCGTAGCATGGGGGATGGAGCACGATGGGGGGATGCAGCGTGGGGGATGGAGCACGATGGGGGGTGCAGCGTGGGGGATGGAGCACAATGGGGGTGCACAGCATGGACGATAGGGGGTGCACAGCATGGACGATGGAGCACGATGGGGGGTGCGTAGCATGGGGGATGGAGCAAGATGGGGGGTGCCCAGAATGGGGGGATGAAACACGATAGGGGGTGTGCAGCATGGGGGATGGAGGACGATGGGGGGTGCAGCATGGGGGTTGGACCACGATGGGGGGTGCCCAGAATGGGGGGATGAAACACGATGGTGGGTGCACAGCATGGGGGATGGAGCATGATGGGGGGTGCAACATGGGGGATAGAGTACGATAGGGGGTGCGCAGCATGGGGGATGGAGCACGATGGGGGTGCGTAGCATGGGGGATGGAGCACGATGGGGGGGCAGCATTGGGGATGGAGCACGATGGCGGTGCAGCGTGGGGGATGGAGCACGATGGGGGGGTGCCCAGAATGGGGGGATGAAACACGATGGGGGGTGCGCAGCATGGGGGATGGAGCACGATGGGGGGTGTGCAGCATAGGGGATGGAGCACGATGGGGGGTGCGCAGCATGGGGGATGGAGCACGATGGGGAGTGTGCAGCATGGGGGATGGAGCACAATGGGGGGTGCGCAGCATGGGGGATGGAGCATAATGGGGGGTGCGCAGCATGGGGGATGGAGCACGATGGGGGCTGCACACCTCCCCCCAAAACACACACACACCGCCACACACGCACCGCACAACACACCACACACACACTGGGAACCACAAACAGCGCCCTACACAGACACCCACACACACAGACAACGCCGCACACACACAACACCCAACACAAAAACACCGCGGCACACATAAATATACGCACATACCGCACAACACACACATTGCACAAAACATACCTCCCCCCAAAACACACACACACACTCCACACCCACACAAACCGCGCAACACACACAGCACCACACACACACAATGTTACAGACACACAGCGCTCCACAAACAACGCAACACACCCAACGCAACACACAAACAACACCGCTCTCACCCCCCGCCACACAAAGACAACACCCAGAACATGTACAGCGCCCTACACAAACACTGGCAACTACACACAACAACATCTATATATATATAACAAAAATCATATATTAACTACACAATACGTAAATTCTAGAATACCCGATGCATAGAATCGGGCCACCTTCTAGTACTGTATATAACAAACTACATTGAATATGTGATTGTTCGAAGCACTGTTATCTACAGAACGTTAAGGACATTTATCTCTTGTTTACCTGTCATTGAGACTAATCTGATAAAAGGTTGGTTAAAACTTTATGAAGACCAATTCTTCAGAATATTTTTTAGGCTCTGAATTTTACCACACTTTCCCGCAAATGAATGGTCTGAGTATCACATTTGGGGAATATTTGTGTATTTGAGGCACTTGGATTTCCAAAGTGTGGACTGCACACTAAACTTTCATGGGATCTGTGGTCATAAATCAGCTGTGAGTAGCTCAGAAAGTGATATAAAAGAGATACAAACTCTCCGCCACACTGTTATAGAGGGTTCACTATTCATAGAATCATAGAATCGTAGAATGGTAGAGTTGGAATGTACCTCCTGGGTCATCTAGTCCAACCCACCGCACCGCTCAAAGCAGGATTCACTAAATCATCCCAGACAGATGTCCGTCCAACCTCTTTTTAAAGACTTCCATTGAGGCCTGAAACACACATCTGTGAAACATGTGCGTGTTTGGTCCGTTTCCGTGTATACTGGAGACACGGCCAAACGTGCACCAATGTTATTGTATGATAAAAGCTCCACGTGCGTTTTTAATTCATGTCCGTTTGTCCGTGTCCGTGATCCGTACCTGTGTGCGTTTTGCACGGCAGCATGTCCGTTTTCTGCACGCAACACGCAGCACGGACCCAATGAAAGTCAATGGGTCTGTGCGCACGTCCGAGTGACATGGATGCATGTCTGTTTGCTCCCTGTATGTTTTGTGCTTTTTTCATGTGATGTCGGTCTTTTTTCTTTTTCTGTTTCGTTCTCTCCCTCAGTCCGTCGGTCAGTCTCTATGTCTGTCGGTCGGTCTCTCTGTCTTATCTGTCCCTCTAGCTGTCTGTCGGTCAGTTCCCCGCCTCTCTCATACTTACCGTTCCCCGATCTCCGGCGCGGCGCTGCACGGCTGTTATAAAAACTTCGGCGGCTTTTACTATTTTGAAAAAGCCGGCCGCCCATTAATCAATCTCGTATTCCTTGCTTTACCCGCCCACCGGCACCTGTGATTGGTTGCAGTCACACACGCCCACCACGCTGAGTGACAGCTGTCTCACTGCACCCAATCACAGCAGCCCGTGGGCGTGTCTATACTGTGGAGTAAAATAAATAAATAAATAATTAAAAAAAAACGGCGTGCGGTCCCCCCCATTTTAATACCAGCCAGATAAAGCCATACGGCTGAAGGCTGGTATTCTCAGGATGGGGAGCCCCACGTTATGGGGAGCCCCCCAGCTTAACAATATCAGTCAGCAGCCGCCCAGAATTGCCGCATACATTATATGCGACAGTTCTGGGACTGTACCCGGCTCTTCCCGATTTGCCCTGGTGCGTTGGCAAATCGGGGTAATAGGGAGTTATTGGCAGCCCATAGCTGCCAATAAGTCCTAGATTAATCATGTCAGGCGTCTCCCCGAGATACCTTCCATGATTAATCTGTAAGTGACATTTAAAAAACACACACGCACCCGAAAAAATAATTTATTAGAAATAAAAAACACTAACAAAGTCCCTCATCAGCGCGATCAGCTGCTGTCAGTCAGGTAACTCGCGGCCAGCGGTGGCCGCCGGTAACCTCAGTGTCAGCTCAGCTGATCGCGCTACTCACCTCATTTGTTGCGTGGAGCTGACAGGAGCGGCGGTGTATTCTGCAGCTCCTGTCACCTGCATGTAGCAGAGCTGGAAGCGACGCTGGAGGTCCGTGGATTATGCCGAACATGGAGGGCTTTGTCGGGGTTAATAAATTGGTGATGAGGGACTTTGTTAGTGTTTTTTATTTCTAATAAATTATTTTTTCCGGTGTGTGTGTGTTTTTTAAATGTCACTTACAGATTAATCATGGAAGGTATCTCGGGGA
Organism: Anomaloglossus baeobatrachus; assembly: GCF_048569485.1. NCBI lineage: Eukaryota > Metazoa > Chordata > Amphibia > Anura > Aromobatidae > Anomaloglossus > Anomaloglossus baeobatrachus. The sequence continues at coordinate 261,675,490 of NC_134353.1, read as the reverse complement.
GACGCCTGACATGATTAATCTAGGACTTATTGGCAGCTATGGGCTGCCAATAACTCCTTATTACCCCGATTTGCCAACGCACCAGGGCAAATCGGGAAGAGCCGGGTACAGTCCCAGAACTGTCACATATAATGTGTGCGGCAATTCTGGGTGGCTGCTGACTGATATTGTTAGGCTGGGGGGCTCCCCATAACGTAGGGCTCCCCATCCTGAGAATACCAGCCTTCAGCCGTATGGCTTTATCTGGCTGGTACTAAAATGGGGGGGGACCGCACGCCGTTTTTTTAATTATTTATTTATTTATTTTACTGCACAGTATAGACACGCCAACCGGCTGCTGTGATTGGGTGCAGTGAGACAGCTGTCACTTAGCGTGGTGGGCGTGTGTGACTGCAACCAATCACAGGCACCGGTGGGCGGGTAAAGCAGGGAATACGAGATTGATCAAAATAGTAAAAGCCGCCGAAGTTTTTATAACAGCCGTGCAACGCCGCGCCGGAGATCGGGGAACGGTAAGTATGAGAGACGGCTGTTCAATTCAGTCAGGGGATTAGCGGTCACCGGTGGGTCCTTCACGGGTGACCGCTAATCAGTACGCGGCACACAGACAGAGCCGCAGCATGACAATGAAGTCGGGTGAAGTTCACCTGAGTTCATTCTCATCGCGCAACTCTGTCTGCTGTCAGCCGACATGTATCAACGACATTGTGCATCACACACACACACGGAACATTTTACACGGACAACACACACATGTCAGTTATTTCACTCACGCACACACGGACATTCCACACGCACATACGGTTAGCATACAGGATACACACGCTGGCCACACATACCATAAAAACGGACCTAAAAAACGGAAAACGGACCCGAAAAACGGCCCGTATCACACGTGCGTGGTTTTAACGGATGTGTGTTGGAGCCCTGAAGGAGCACTCACCAGAAATCAATGGATTGACGTTTTATCCTACATTTTTAGCAATCAGGCTATCGAAGGCAAACTGTGCAAAAAAATTAATGCGACCCAATTGAAAACAATATTTTTATTCACAATTACATGCATTTAAATAAAACAAGAAATTGATCTTAATTGCATTGACATCAATCGGGGCACTGCCTGCCGCTCTCTGGACAGCAGCGTCTCAGCTGCATAGAAATACATGCAGCCGACCCGCTCCTGTCAGGAGAGTCTGCGGCCACACCGGGTGATGCCGATGCGAGACTCGTGCGTGTTATTCACAAGTGTAACTCCGGCCTAAAGGTGGACAACCCATGGCCATGCACATTAAATCATTTTCAAGCAAACTTGCAGATCTCAGCAGGATTAATGGCTCATATTGTGATTGAGCATATAAGATTTCAACATACATAATACATTTGTTCTCACGGGGGATTAACAGCCACCAAGGGTGTAAACAGGTTACCAACCGTCCAGATATTCCAGGACACCCCATAAAAATAGGACACTTTTTGCTCTGTCTGTAAAAAAAATAAAAAAAATTAAGGCTTCCATATTTTTTTTTTGAAGCTGAAGAAATTTATACAGATTATTTTGACTGTAATTATCATCATTTTATCGTTCACATTGAATGCAGCTAATGTCTTCATATCAGAATTGTGGGCTGTAGACCTGTATCACTTATAATCATAATGATTGATTGTTGTTTTCCCATTTGCCCATGAAAAATATTGTCTATCCATGATTCTTTGATAAGCTGACTAGAAAAAATAGTCAAGTTGGCAGTCCAGGGTATAAACAAAATTTACATACTGAACTTCTATGAATTAGGAGTATCAACCAAGTAGCCTTCTCCTCAATACACACACATGTTTTACACATTAGGCGGCTTTCACACTACGTTTTTTTTAACATGCGTCCTGAACGTTTTTTTAACGCAAAAACGGATCCAGTGCAAATGCGTTTTCATTTCAATGCATTTGCAATGGACTCGCGTCAACATGCGTTCACATGCGTTTGCGTGCGTTATAGTGAGGATCCAGCGACTTGCAGTTTTTTAACTTTTTTCAAAAACGCTACTTGTGGCGTTTTTGGGCTGCGTCCAAATACTGCAAATTGCTGGATCCTGACTATGCTGCACGCAAACACATGTGAACGCTGGCATGCTGATAGACAGGATCTTGCTTGCTCTACTGAGCATGCACAGAAACCAGCCTGGCGTGATCAGTCTCTCTCTCCCCCTCCCTCTCTCCCCCTCCCTCTCTGTCTCTCTCCCCCTCCCTTTCCTCTCTCTCTCCCCGCCTGAGAGCTGCGGACACTAGTAACCAAGGTAAATCTTGGATAACGAAGCAAAGCGCGTCGCCTAGTTACGCGATGTTTACCTTGGTTACATGAGCAGACGCTCGTAACCAAGGTAAATATCGAGTATCCAAGCAAGTTACCCGATGTTTACCTTGGTTACGAGCCTCGCAGCTGTCAGATGCCGGCTCCCAGTCTGTCACGTTCAGTTCCCCTCACTCCTGATCACATGACTCCAATGCCCACCCCTAAACATCCAGTGACAGGATCCTGCAAAATAACACATGCGCTTGCATGCGTTTTTCTTTGTAAAAGCAGGATCCGCTTTTACAGCAAATAAACATTCATGATGCATGTTAAAAAAATGTAGTGTGAAAGCAGCCTTACTTGGTAACTGATTCTTTAACGTCATCTGCTTCGAATCTTAGCAAAGGCGAAATGGATGAAACTGAGAGAAAAACTTTGCTTTCTAAGCATACACATCTCTATGTCTTGAACTTAATCATCAGTCATTCATTAAATACTTCAATCCCAGTGTAGTAATGGTAAATTATGATGAATGCTGCATATTGGTGGACTTGTACTCAAAGCACCATTACTGCATTTTTTTTTCAATGGAGGGGCACTTTATATTTAAGCCCCCTACCCCCTATCATATTCTCATCTTCCAGCAGATTCACCTTTTACTGACGCCGATCCAGTCCCGCGGCGCCATCTTGTGATGGTAACTTCTGACTGTCCAGAAGTCAGAAGTGACATCACAAGCTCCGAATGCAAGTCTATGAGAACTAGAATGAGACTGCCATAAACTTGCATTGATTGGTGACCTCCAGTATACTCCATAAAACACTGGAACAAATCGCTGAGACTGCCCAGAGCGGCAGCCATAGAAGAGAAGATAAAGCTGCCGGAAGGTGAGATATGACAGGGGTAGGAGACTTAGATTTAATGCACCACAACACTGGGGCAATAAAAAAAACCACTGCAGTGGTGCTTTAACCAATTTGGCTGCTGCTTATATTTTCCAATCTGCTTTGGAAATATCAATGTTAAAATGAGTGGTTATTAAGATATTTATTACTAATTTTATAAACCTCCCTCACTGTATCTTTTTCACTTACATCAAAATGTAAACTCAATTACCAAATAAACATTTTTTTTTATTCTAGGTGCATTTTATACTGCAAACTGATGTGTCATATAATTATACAGTGAATTTACTTTGCCTTATTATTGCTTTTGATAGGACTCATTAAAATTAAACATTTTAATTTATTTTATAAGCTATCCATTATGCTCCAAAATTGCACAAGTCTTATGTAAGCATATCCCATCTATTTGGATAAATCAATACCAGGGGCCTTGTGATTCAGTATAAACATTATTTGCATATCTTAACATAAAAAGCAATTACTAGCTCTACAGTAATCAAATTCTCAACAAAATAAAAAGACAGATATATTACTGGCAATTAAATTATACTGTAAAGTGTACGATCATAAGATAATTAAATACCCCCAAATCCTAATCTCTAACTTTTCACAACATAGTAGCTCCATGTTAAATAAAAAAAGCTAAGGAAAAAAAAACATGTGGTATTGCTGAAGATTGGAAAGAGAACTCCGGGTCAGAGGTCGACACAGTGAGAGGTTTCACTGTTTAATAGGTTATCTGTGGATCTGCAAAGCCAAAGTGTAATTGGGTTCTGCGCTATGATTTTGGTCTGTAATTGTGTATGATCTTTGACAGTTTTCAAATTCAAGCTTGGGAGATTTTTCTAACTTGTTGTCAATAAAAATTTCAATTGAAATGTAATGTAGTAGACTGACAGTTTGCTTGGATACAAAATAATTACTCTGTTCAGGACATGAATCTTATTCAATCAGATTCAAGTTTACTGGATTTAATGGAAAATAAGCTTGCTGCTATATTCAAAGACACAGAGCGATTTTTTTAAAGCTTTCTATGTTCTTTACCACCTAGAGGTATAAAGACTATGAGCAGGTGCCTTTCCTCAAAGAGGTTATCTGGGACTTTTATTATTTTTTTGCATATGAGGCTATTAACTAACAGATAGGTTGTTGGTAACCAAATATGAAGACTGACCACCGCACTTCTGTTTGTGGCGCCCAAGTAGGATCCAATCCCTTGGTATGGTATGAAAGAGAGACATGACACTCATATTACTGAACAAAAGCTGTGATTTTTTATTTTGAAATTCTTACAAAGTGAACAGAGCATAGACGTTTTGGTCCTAATAACTCGGACCTTCATCAATGTGCATTCTGGAGTTCACTTGTGGCTTAGTTTCATATTTGCTGATAAGGAACCTGCCATGGTAACCATTCGGTTCTGCCCGGAGATTATTTCTGCTGGGGGTCAGATCAGTCACAAAGCGGTCCTGAAGGCGATTTCCCTGCTTCGATTCATATCATGTTGACAGAGCAGCATCTTCTCTTCCTGTCTGCTCTGTTGATGGGACGTCACTGCCGATATCATGCTGATTTATGGCCACTCCATCTCTACTTAACTGCGAGGAGCTGTGGTTAATCAACATGATGTCTTCAGTGATGCTCTGTCAACAGAGTAGAATGGAAAAGGAAGAGCTGATCTGTTGATGAGAGGTGAAATGAAGCATGGGAATCACAGTTGAGCTGGCAGACATTGTTCCCATGGAAAACAGGCAGATAGTTAGCAAATTCCTGTCTGAAGATTCTTAGCCGATGCACACAAAAGATGAAATTCCTCATAACCCCTTTGAGAGATATTTCGATCTCAGATGTTGTATATCTGCATGGACCAAAACTAGAGATGAACGTACCTGTGTGAGTTTGCTTCAGCGGGTTCAGCCAGACTTTAAATTAAGTTTGATTTGGGACCCGGACTTGACCTGAACCCCAACTGAAGTCACTAATAGGGTAGTTTGGGTTTCTGCCCACATGCAGCCAGCCATAAACACTGATGAATGGCAGATGTATACATTTGCCATTTATCAGTGTGCACAAGCCGGTGTTTTCACTTGAAATATGGATATTTATTTTTAATCAAGTTACAAATAAAGAAGCATTTTTATTCATCCCCTTGGAGTCCAGCTGGATCTTTTCCATTGTTTTGTTCCATTACCTTCTCAGCTTGCTGCTGTAATCCGTGCCGGACTAAAGGACACTAACAGGAGGATATATTCAGGCTTGTCTCTGCAGTGGTGAGCGGTTTTTGTTCCTTCCTCTCTATCTAACTATTACTAAAGGGAACAAAAGTTATGTAAAGTCATATATCATTGCTGTAATGACTTTTGGTATTCCTGTTTCATTGTATTTTAGGAAGTTTGAATACTAGTAGGAAATAAGAGGAGTAAGTAATGGTGAGAGAGAGTAGAAAAATAAGAGAGTGCATGTGGCTATGTTATTAAGTAACAGGTGTCACGGTCATCTCCCTGCTGTTTTGAGAATTGTGATAGCCTTAGGACTGGAGCCTCCCATCTCCATCTTGTCATCTCCTCCTTTAAATGACGTTTCCTTTCCTTTGGCGTTTCATAAGTTAATTTCAGCTTTGTTGCCAACAGCTCTGAGCAGGGCAGGTAGCTCCTTCTGTCTTTCCTTTCCCTCCTTGTTTATTAGGGACAGTAGTGGCCAGTCTAATGTACTTTTCAGCCTACTCACTAGCCAGGGTGAGTTTAGGGCCAGCTGAGGGTCCAAGGTATCCTGCTCGCCGACAAGTTGAAACAACCTGTATAGGGATGCTAGGCAGCTCAGGAGTCAGCTTGAGGTGAGTTCAGGAGGTGCACCCTCACCCTACTCCCTAGAGGCAGGTACCTTTGTGACCACGGTGTTTCCCCCATTTTGTAATGTTTTTTGTAGTGCATCAGACGCCCATTGGTCTGATCGTGTGTGTCACGCGTTACATATAGACATCGCCTACTCCATGTGTGACAACAGGTTTGTAAATCTTAATGTAAAGAACAAAGGAAAGTGAGTTACCTGGGAGTCAGAGGGAATCTTGGTGTAGTTTGCTTTTTAGGTAGTAATTTCAATCTTATTTGTTGCAAGAAAAAACATAATAATAGAAGAGTTACTCAGAATTCCAAAATATATCTGGTCATTAAGTGTAAATTATTATTATTATTATTATATCAGTTTACAATACAAAAAATGTCATGTCAGTGACATAAAAAACAGGGTATTAAAAACAATTAAGACACACAAAGTGGTTTGCTTCACAGGTTATAAAGTTTATAATTTTGTATCCATCAGAGGGCTGTGAAACAAATATTTTTCTATTGTTTTAGTCTCCATGATTAAGCAGTCAATGCTGTCAGTTATGTTCTTATAAGCCTAGTTGGATCTATTTCATGTTAGAGAAAGAGCTCAGATAAATCCAGGAAAGCTTAATGTTTATCCAATGTGAAAATAATTACTCAAAGTGTTATTCTTAATCCAGATAATTAGAGCGAGGAAGGGAAGATCAGTGTCATTGTGAATTATTCCCTTGCAATTGACTCTTGGTCCTTGTAAGTTTCAGGTGAAGATGTGAATGGATAAAGGTTAGATTAAATATAATCCAAAGTAGCTGCAGCCTTAATCTGTTATGATACAAGGATGATCACTTAAAAAGAGCTGGATTGTAGGAATGTTTCTGGTTGGATAAGATGCTGCTCAGCTGGGACTAGCCTTAAACAATGCTTAGCGCCATGTCACTGCATCTGTAAGCACTTGTGCATGACTGCAGAGTGTCATAATACTGTCAGACAGTCCACCGGAGTTCACTATCCAGCACCATACTATGTATAAACAAAAACGTTAATTATACTATAGCACCGACTTTGGCAGATAGTAGACGCACCTACTATAAATAGCTCGGATTTTCATCTGGCTTGCAGCAATATGCTCGGAAATGTAGTTTAACCTCTTCATAATCAGAATATTGACTCAAGCTTTGTAAATAAAACGCTTTACTGATTAAGAATGTTCTATATGTCTGAGAGATAAAAGGTGTTATCCATGTGTACAAAACTAGTTAAATATGTATATAAAAAGTTAGACTCAAATGCATTAGGACAGTTACACCATACCTTCCAACTTTAGAAGAACAGAAAGAGGGACAAATGACAAACATGCAGTAATCAGTGACGATTGTTATTGCATTGTGTGGTGTGGACACCTGGAGAAAAAACACAGCATTTACGCTACGTGTGAGCACAGCATCAGAGTTACTTTTTTATTACATTTTTTATAGATTTAATAGAGAAAAATAAAAATATTATTCACATTTTTTTTTATTACTTTTGCAATTTTATTAGACAAAAAAAAATCTCTTTTATTCTTCCTCTAGAATACAGGACACAGTATGCACTGCTCTGTACAATGCATTTCTATGTCCAGTGAAATCTGCCTGTGGAGTCAGCAGCTTCAAGTATAGAAAATGGTCTCTGTGACATCAGGTGTGTTCGTGGCTCAACACTTAGGGCGGCTTTGCACGTTGCAACATTGCACGTGCGATGTCGGTGGGGTCAAATCGAAAGTGACGCACATCCGTCGTCACTTTCGACATCATTGTGTGTAAATCCTAGATGATACGATTAACGAGCGCAAAAGCGTCGTTATCGTATCATCGGTGCAGGCTCCAACTTTTTCATAATTACGCTGCCGCGACAGGTACGATGCTGTTCCCCGTTCCTGCGGCAGCACACATTGCTGAGTGTAAAGCCGCAGGAGTGAGGAACATCTCCTTACCTGCTGCCGGCGGCTATACGGAAGGAAGGAGGTGGGCGAGATGTTTACATCCTGCTCATCTCCGCCCCTCCGCCGCTATTGGCTGCCTGCCATGTGACATCGCTATGACGCCGCACGACCCGCCCCCTTAGGATGGAGGCGGTTCGCCGGTCAGAGCGACGGTCGCAGGGCAGGTGAGTGCATGTGAAGCTGGCGTAGCGATAATTTTCGCTACGCCAGCTATCACAAGATATCGTACTTGCGATGGGGCGGGGACTATTGCGTGCGACATCGCAGCATCGGCTTGCGATGTCGCAACGTGCAAAGCCCGCCTTAGTGTTGTTGCTGAAATGTTTGAAAGTTGTTGGCTTCCCAGGAAGGGAAGAATTTTTTTTTTTAAATTTCTCATTATTATAGGAACAAAAAAAATCTCTCTCTATTTAGCTGAATAATCTTCTTCTTGATTCCCTTTCTGCAATACAGGTCCAGATTACCAAATCCACATATACCACGCAGTGGCTTAAAGGAACAGTTGCTGCCTATGGACAAAGAGCTCACATGTTCATAAGTTCCTGTCTAAGCAGAGGAGAATTTAATTTCTGCACCGAGATGAGAAATAGCAGACAATATTTAGTTTATTCCCTGCATTTAGAGGAGGAGTCAGGGCAAGAGCAGTGACTGCAGGACAGCGGGACTGAGCCCTTTTGAATATGGGACATTTGGGAGCTATAATTACACAGTTTTCATAATTTAGCCTCTGCACACCAGTAAAATGGATTTCTGTAGACTGTGAGTGGAGATAGGCAATCCTGAATTTTGCTGTTTGGACGAAACACAGACTTTACAAAACAAAATAGAGTTTGGGTGCTTTACATATGCAAACCACGCATGCGAACTTCGCTGTGCTTGGGTATGTTTGGTGCTCATCCCAGTGCAAGCCGCTTGCAGAGTTTGAAATGGGGGTAACAACAGTGGGATTGGATGTAGTGAATACCCAAAAAAATAGAAAATCCCCGCCTACCCGTCTCCAGAAGTGATCTGTTTATGGCTGGCTGCATGTGAGCAGAAACCCGAACTGGCCAATTAGCTGCTTTTATTCGGGTACAGGTCAAGTTCAGATCCCAAACCGAACTTTATCTAAAGTTCCACTGAAACTGTCGAACCAAACTACCATGGTTTTGCTTATCTTTAACTCTGAGCCCTTGCAGGCAGGGTCCTCTCTCCTTCTGTACCAGTCTGCGCCTTATATTGTTCATTATTATTGTATTTGTTTGTATTATGTATACCCCTTTTTCACATGTAAAATGCAATGTTATATATGGCGCTATAATAATAAATAATAATAATTCCAAATAATATTCATGTGATTAAAGTGTAGACTTTAAACGGAAATTCAAGCGTTTTAATACATATATTGCATTAAAAGACATTAATTATGCTTTGAGGTTTTTTCTGACCATCAAGCTTTAGATCTTTTTGACTAATCATTGATGCTAGTGACATGCTTCACACCCAACCTCACCACTTGAGATGTAGTCAGATCCAGAAGATATGAAGACCAGAGGGACGAAACAAAAGACGTGGAAGGATATTAGTGGAACTTTAATAGTTGAGTATCAACTTTTAATATTAATAAGCCCCTCTGGCCCTCAAAAGAATTCAAAATTTTAATGAAACTCATTATGAATTTAGTTTGATGCAAATCGAGTTACTCAAGTCTGTTGGGAACTTCATGAGATCTCTGTGGACCAATTGAAAGTTCCCATGAACAACTGCTAAATGCAATAGGCTGCAGCAAAATTGCGACTTTAGCTGTGATACAAGTCATGCGATCATGCTACCACAGCTCAGCACAAGCGTGACTTTGAGAATACTTAGACCATGAGAAGCAAATTGCAAATTTTGGCTGCATAATTTGTGTCTTACCCAAAATCGCTGTATTGCCCCAGCCTTAATCTTCAATGAAATGATTAGGAAACAGGCCACAGTTGGCTAAGAAACAGTTTATCTGCTTAATTGTCCAAATAACTTTAAACCTTTTAAAATAAAAAATAACTTTTAAAAAATAGCTGTAACTTCTTAACCGTTATTTTTACAAACCCTTTTAGTCTAGTGCATGTTAATAAAATTTTGATCTCTTTCTTTCAAATCCATTGCATTGATGTACAGAGTCTAAATGATAAAATCTATGTTGTTGTCCATATATTGGACTTGACTATATATGTTCGTAGGGTATAGTTAGATTTCCTTTTGTTTCATTTTGCAACGGTGTCTGGTTGATTCACCCTGATATTATGCCTAAAACAAAAGTTGTCATTCGTTTAATTTGCAACAATAAGATAATGAGTTACATGGGTTGTTCAGGTTTTTCATAAAAGTCTGCAGTCACTCTATGTGACTTGTGACTACTCTCATTACGTGGCAGCAATGATTCTCTAGTGATGGAACTAAGAGATCAAATGACCAAAAGTACAGAGGGTGAAATGATTATTGAACACGTCTCCAATTTTCTATGTTATTATATTTCTAAAGGTGCTAGTGACATGAATTTCTCACCAGTAGAGATGAGCGTATCTGTGGAAGTTCAGTTTGGCATGTTGAGCCGAAATTTAGATAAAGTTCGATTTGGGACCAGGGTTTGACCTGAACCCCAATGGAAGTCACTTATTGGGCAGTTCGGTTCTCCGCCCCCATGCAGCCAGCCGAAAACAAATTATTTCTGGGAGCAGGTGGGCTGGGTTTTTCCATTTTTTTGTTTAGTGCACACTAACCTTCGCCCATCTGTATTCACCAAATGTTGTTAACAACCCATCCAATTTAAAGAGACAAAGACAACAAGCCACAAATTTGATTATGTCAATTGACAGAGAAGAGTAAAAAGGCATGGAAGCTGAAATCTATCAGAAAATTATAAAGATACCCTGCCGCTTAGTGAAAAATAATATCAACTAGTTCAACTGATGATCTATAAAAAGGTGTCTAATTATCAAGTTGTCACACAAGAAAAATCTCATGATGGATAAAACCAGTGAGCTATATCAAGTCATTTGCAACCTTATTGTTGCAAAACATACTGATGGCCTTCATTACAGAAACATTTGCAAACTACAGAAAAGGTTCCAGTGAGCACTTTTGGGTCCATAATCCGGAATTGGAAAGAAAATAATTTCACCAGCCACAACAAGGTGCTACCCACAAGATTTCTGACAGCAGAGTAAAAAAAATTATCCGAAGAGGTGACAAAGAGCCAAGCACCTGTGAACAGCTACAAAAACACCTGAAATTAGCAGGAACAATTGTTTCAAAGAAAACGATAAGTGATGCACTCCACCTCTATGGCCTTTATGCACACCCACATACAAGACTCCATTGCTGGACAAAAAGAAAGTTCAAGCGCATTTAAAGTTTGCTCAACAACATTTAGGCAAGCCTGTGAAATACTAGTAAAATATAGTATGCTCAGATAAGACCAAAATTTAATTATTTGGATTTCATAATACACACTATGTTTGGAGGCCAAAAGGCACTGCATATTATCCAAAAAAAACAAGTGGAAATGGTATGAACATCATGGTGTGGGGCTGTTTTTCAGCATATTGCCCTGGCAAACTTCATATAATTGAAGGAAGGATGATAGAACAAATGTAGAGAGACATTTTTCATAAAAATCTGCTGCCATCTAAATATAGTTCAGTTTTTTCTATTTTTTTATGTCAAATTGATTAAATGTACTTAACCCATTCACTATCTTGCAATTTTCAGTTTTTTGATTTTCATTTTTTCCTTAACCTCTTCCAAGAGTCATAACTTTTTATTTTGTTGTCCACATAGACATACGAAGCCTTTCTTTTTATGGGACAAGTTGTACTTTTGAATGGCATCACTCATTTTATCATGTGATACACTGGAAAGCAAAAAAAAAAATTCCAAAATCATTGAAATTACAAAAAAATTGCAATTCCACCATTGTTTTGCATTTTTTTTTTACCATGTTAATTATATTGTAAAATGGACTAGGAAATATGATTCTCCAGGGCAGTATGAGCATGCAGTTATCAAACATGTATAGTTTAATTTTATTTATTTAAGTGGTAAAAAAATGTGGAAATTTGTAAGAATTTTTTTGGGATCCATAACGTTTAATTTTTTGGGATGTGGGATAGCTTATTTTTTGTACCTGAGTTGACATCTTTACTGATATCATTTTGGGTAGATACAATTTTTTCATTGCCTCTTATTGCAGATTAATGCAAAGTTGCGGTGGCCAAAAAACATAATTGTGGTATTTTTATTTCATTATGTACAAATATGTGTACTTTTTTAATTGGTTTAATTTCAATGGGGCAAAAGGGAGGTGATTTGAACAGTTCTGCTTTCTTTTTTTTCAAATTTTTTGAAAACTTTTTTTAAAAATGTTACTTAATTTAATAGTTCCATTAGGGGGCTTGTATTGCCCAATCATTTTTGCTGTACATAGCAGTTCATCCGCATTGCTATGTATAGTTATATTTACAATCTCCTACGAACACCAGCTAAATTCTGGCTTTCAAAGGAGGCTCACAATGACAGGCATGGGTTTTTTTCAGGAGATCCCTGGCTGTCATAAGAAGACCCTAGAGACAACTCGCAATCATGTCACAGGCGTGTAGATGGGAACAAAGAATGATCCCCCTCCGGCACTTGCTTTATTCTATTGTTAGAGATTGACCGCATTGAACAGGATGAAAACCGCAAGCTCTGATCCACCTACAGGTATTAGAGGCACATGATAGCTGATTAAAATAGCCATTATTTGCAGGGAAAAATGTGGGCTCGGCGTTTGAGTCCACATCAAAGGCAGGAATACTACCATTGATGTACATGTACGTCAAAGGTCGTGAAGAGGTTAATGCTGTCTATTTGTTAAACTAGCATTTATAAATAATTGCTGTGCTATATCAACCCCTCTACCCACAAGAAAATGTAATGGGAAAAAATGAAACACCTTTTTACCTTTTTTTAAGATGGTGCTTTGAGATCATCATATAATTCTAAACGTGTGACTGGATAAAAGGGAAAGTGCTTGCAATATATCCACTTTGAATTGCTATGTTAAATAACCTTTTGAACTTGATGTTAAATTGACTACCTTCTCCAATAAAACGTTGAATTGGCTGTATCTTTGTTGGCTGCATTGTCAAGATCTTATACATCGGCAGCTGCAATAATACTTTAATACCCTTGGACAACTAAAAAAGAGGCATATATCCTTAGACAACCATGAAAACTGTAGAAATTCGTCATAGCTTAATCGGTACAATAGGTCAGACATGAGATTTGTTTTCAGGAAAGGGCAAATTTCAAGGGAAGATCAATTTGAGCATAAGTTTTATGCTGTAATTTTCAACTCTTGGGTATTTTTAACTTTTACATTTTTTTCTTAAATTATTTGAACTTAAATTAATTCGATATTTTACCTTTTCTTCACAAAGTGAAAAAGTCAACCAGAATCTATATTCATTTTTTTTAGGTTAAGGATGGCTGTTCCTGGACAATTTACAAATGTTCTGGGTGGTTTATCATAGTGACTTAAATTGATAGATAACGATATTTAAATTGTTTGTTATTATGTAAATTTATTGTGAATAGTTAAAAAATATAATGATAATGTCAACTACAGAGTTATTGCCTCTGTAAAGTATGAATGCTAAATAGTGTCAAATGGTTAGCGCAGGAGGTGAAAAACGCACAAATTTGGTTCAATATTACACTTGACTATTAAGTGATTTTTTGAAAAATTTAGGCTGCATACTTCATTTACATAGAACAAACTCCATTGATCATAACAACCAGATACATAGATGACTCACACAGCTAAAGGTCAGATTAAGAAATTAATACCATGAAACAAAACACAGATTTAGCACAGTTTTCTTGACAAATTGTTCATGTTGACAAATTGTCAATGAATGATGTAAGTTAAATATACCCATACCTTCCTTTATCTCAAAATGAAGAACATTCTAACAACAGGTTTTGATCAGGGACACTTGGCTTACGTGACAACATGCACATTGTGCACTAAGTCATTGACTGTCACTATATGGTCCTGTGATTGCTAATATAAGACAATGGTCCTGATTCCTCATTGTTATTTCTCCACTTTTTTTTTAAGTAATTTGCTTTTTTTATTGGTTTTATAATTTGCGTTTTATTCCTTATATGAGCCCTTTTTAAAATATTTTCTGCTTGTCTTTTTTCATTTTTCCTCGACAATTTTGCTTAGACAGATTAAAAAAATGAGACTTTTGACAAATGCTGTCCTTTTTTGGCACATATTACATCAGTTTCTGCTTTGATTAAGGTTTTCTGTGGAATTTTCAGTTGGGCGCGTTTTAGACAAACATTTGACTTTTTAAACGGTTTTGCAACTTTTGGTGTAAAAATTTAGCAAAAAGAAAATTCAAGACAAAAATAAACATCATTTTGTTTCACAAAACTCATGAATCAGTGTGCTATTTTGAAGAATTTGGCACAAAACGCATCAGAGAATACCACAAGACAAAGAGAGAAAAGTGACTTCAATAAACTGCGAATGGTTATTCGGGTCCAATATGTAAAAATCACTGTATTTGTCTTAAAGATGTTTTATAATTATAGAAAAAGTATATTAAAAGTTGTTAGTAATGTAAAATTGCAAAGGTATATAGTATTTCAAATAACAGAAGGCATTGTCAGCTCACCACTGCTGCAGTACCACATGATCCCAATAAAAATGCACGGATCCGGTTGGAGCCGCCGTAGTTACAGAGAGCATGCAAGAAAAATTCCAGCACAGTGTTTGGGTTTTCATATACTGTAATAAAATTAATTTGTTTATTTCATCTATTTAAAAGATACATGCAGTCAAGAAATAGCAGGCTAGTGTACAGATCAAAGCGTTTCGGTATCTAGCCTTACTCATGCTCTCCACTTAGACTGAAGGCATAGTACTAACACTCTCGTGCTCCAGCGCCAGCTCCTCGGTATTGCTGCTGTCACTGTGTTTTGCTGAAGCAGTGACGATGCATGAGCTCCTGAGCTTTATGATTGGCTACAGCAGTGATGTGAGTTGTCAAGGTGACGTCCCCGTTACAGCCAAAAACAGAGACAGGAGAAGCATCCCAGCTAAAGCCTGGAAGGGAGAATACTATCTGTCTCTGAGTTAATTGAGGTAATCTTAGGTTAGTTTTAGACATCTGCCATTACTAATAAATGGCTTAGTGGTATCTGTGACCTGTCAATAATCCGTTATACTACCCCGATTGCCACCACAACAGGACAAACGGGATGAGCTGGGTAAAGTGCCAAGATTGTCTCATCTAATAGTTGCAACAATTCTGGGTGGCTGCAGGCTACTATTTTTAGGCTGGTGGGACACAATAACCAATGGGCTCCCCATCCTGAAAATACCAGCCCCCAGCTGTCGGCTTTATCATGGCTGGGTATCAAAATTGGGGGGACCGCAAGCCATCTTTTAAAATTATTTATTTAAATAATTTTTTAAAAAGCTGCATAGAGTTCCTCTTATTTTAATTCACAGCCAAGATAAGCACATGGCTGGGGGATAAAGCCTGTAGCCATATGCTTTATCTACATTGGGTATCATAATATGCGGGGATCCTATGTCAATTTAATTATGTATTTATTAATTTTTACATTATAGGCATGAAGACAGCGTGTGTGATTCTAACCAATCACAGATGCTGTCACACAGGGTGGGGGCGCGGTCTGACTGCAACCAATTACAAATGCAAGGACTGTCCATGGGTGTCGGAAGCAGTGAATATTTATCACAGTTAATGAGTGGATCCAGAAGTAGTAGTACAGCCACGCAGAGACTGGTAAGTATGTCCTGCTACAACCATTTTTTTACAGTGATTTCCCTTGCCAATTACAGTCATGCCAATACTTTACATGGCTGTGCTAGGGCCAGAAGTGGATGGTTTCTGCAATAGTGTAAATGTGAACAGTTATTGAGCAAAGCCAAACTTTGCCGATTTTTGAAAAAAAAAATTGTGAATCCGATCCTGACCCTAACAAGCCAAGGCTCATACCAAATTTGAGATTGGCGAACCTTTTTCACTCATCACTAATATCCATCAAGGAAGTACTGTGAACAGTGAACAGATATAACCCAATCCAGAATGTGATAGGGCAAACGACAGCGAGGAAATTACAAACATCTGGAGAGGGGCGAACTAAGACGGGAGGATAAAGAACCATCAGCAGGTGGACAGGAAAGAAAAAGAGAATAGCCCAGCATATGGAGTAACTGACCACACAACAACAGATCACTGGGGTGAATCCCCAAATTCAGCCATGACAGCTGGCACTTTAAAAAGCTGCTTTTAATTTCCATTAAAAAAGCAGCAGTGTGAACATACCCTTACTGTTTAGAAATAGCATCAAACTTTTTTTTTTTCTTTGGTTTTGTTATGTGACACATTTCTTGATGCTCTTAGGCCCGTTTCACATGTCAGTGAAAAACACAGACGTTCTTCACTGACGTGTAAAACACGCACATGTCCCTCTGTGTGCCGTGATTCACGGCACACGTGGGTTGTCTATGTGCAATCCGGGCTACGTTCTCCGTGGTCCGTGATTGCACATAGAGATTAACTCACCTGTGCCCGCTCCCGCTCTCCATGGTACTGAGCGCTCCTGCGGTGCAGCATCCGACCGGCGCTGACCCCCGCAGCAGCTGCTTCCGAGTTGGCTGTGTCGTGCATTCATGAATATGCACGACAGTAATGAGCCGGCTCAGAAGCAGCAGGCAGAACAGGCTGCACAGAGTGCCGCTGAAACCGGGTGAGTAAAAATTATTTTTATTTTATATGCACGTTTTTTTCTGGCATGTGTTTCAGGGATCACACCACTGCATGGTCCATGGGACATCAGTGATGCCAGAAAAAAATGGACATGTCTCCGTACGGCAATCACGGACACGCGGGTACGCCGCACAGAGACACGTTCAGTGAAAAATCACTGATGTGTGCGCAGAGCCATTGATTATAATGGGCCTGCGTATGTCAGTGATTCTGGTACGTAGAAAAAAAAGCACAAACGTACCAGAATCACTGACGTGTGAAACAGGCCTAAATGACAGAATGTTCATTCTCCGATCTCTAACTGCTAAACTATATTACAAATAGAAATATTTGCTGCAAATATTGTTTTATTATAATGAGACAACAAAAACAGATATTTGTCCAACATTTCAACCAGTTACTGGTCTTTCTCAGTGACATCATGTGCATAGGTAAAATATTTGCCCCCCCTGGTAGTGAGGATTTATTACTACTATACTACAGGACTACTGACCTTTAACTCATGCTCGATTTTGCATACATCCAGAGTTCCGGCTTTTTTATACATGATACAAATACAGTATATTCACATTTAGTAGCTTTACATTTTTTCATAACTGATCAAAAAACATGTTCATTCTGGAAAGCAAATAAGTAAATAAAGTTGTTGTACTTCTTAAGGCTCAGGCAAAGCCAATATTAGGGTGAAGGTATAACTGAGATATAGCACTATCCCCTATGCCAGAAAGAGTCCCCAGTAGAGATGAGCGAACCGGCCGTGCTTCGGCTCGAGTTCGGTTCGTCGAACGGAGGTCCCGTTCGAGTTCGGTTCGGCGAACGTTCGACGAACCACTCGAACCGCATAGGAAACAATGGCAGGCAATCACAAACACATAAAAACACCTAGAAAGCACCCTCAAAGGTGTCCAAAAGGTGACAAACAACTCACAACACAACACAAACACATGGGAAAGTGACAAGGACATATACTCATGCGAAAACAAAGGAGCTGGACAAGGAAAAAGAGGAGACACAGATATGAGTATATGCAAGGGAACGTCGATGCCATTACTGTGCAACTTGAGCCCTGCTCATTTTAGGCTTCCAATCTGGATAAATTGCCTGAGCTCACCACGTACGCCTTGGGGATCTTGTTGTATCCCGCAGCCAGCGTTTTCTCGGACCGTGTCCTCAGTGCTGCTGGGGGTGTGCTGACAGCTAAGCACACGCATCTGTCCACTGACAATGTGGACAGACTAACGTTCACCAAGATGAACAAGTCATGGCTCTCAGAGGACTTTTCTTCCCCTGGCTCAGCCAGGGGAGGCGAAAGGCACGCGTATTTTTGAGAGTGCTTCATGCAAAGGATCTTTTTCATCTTGAAAATGGGGTCAACTGATGCCAGTCAAGTGGGGTGTGTGTGGCCCAATTAGTGGAAACGAGGGAGACTGTGGTTGGAGTCCCCTCGCTTTTGAAAAAAGAACCAAGATGAACAAGTCATGGCTCTCAGAGGACTTTTCTTCCCCTGGGTCATCCAGGGGAGGTGAAAAGCACGCGTATTTTTGAGAGTGCTTCATGCAAAGCATCTTTTTCATCTTGAAAATGGGGGTCAACTGATGCCAGTCAAATGGGGTGTGTGTGGCCCAATTAGTGGAAACGAGGGAGACTGTGGTTGGAGTCCCCTCGCTTTTGAAAAAAGAACCAAGATGAACAAGTCATGGCTCTCAGAGGACTTTTCTTCCACTGAGTCATCCAGGGGAGGTGAAAGGCACGCGTATTTTTGAGAGTGCTTCATGCAAAGCATCTTTTTCAACTTGAAAATGGGGGTCAACTGATGCCAGTCAAGTAGGGTGTGTGTGGCCCAATTAGTGGAAACGAGGCAGACTGTGGTTGGAGTCCCCTCGCTTTTGAAAAAAGAACCAAGATGAAAAATTCATGGCTCTCAGAGGACTTTTCTTCCCCTGGCTCAGCCAGGGGAGGTGAAAGGCACGCGTATTTTTGAGAGTGCTTCATGCAAAGGATCTTTTTCATCTTGAAAATGGGGTCAACTGATGCCAGTCAAGTGGGGTGTGTGTGGCCCAATTAGTGTAAATGAGGGAGACTGTGGTTGGAGTCCCCTTGCTGTGTTGTACATGCTTTTAGAAGGGCATGACATGGCTTAGAGCTTGACTTTCAGCATCTGCAAACTGTTGGCTACCAAAATGATTCCTTTCCAACCTTTTTAACCGAGGATTTTCGAGACCTTATGCCCATCGCAGTGCCCCAAGAGCCGATGCCCAGGCGCCACTCCTTCTCCAACAAAGGCGTGCACGCGCTACACCAGCATGTCACACCAAACATCACCGCTTCTTTGAGAAACTGTGTGACAGGGTGCATTTCACCACAGATACTTGGCCTAGTAAGCATGGACATGGGAGTTACATGTCGCTGACTGGGCAATGGGTTACTATGGGGAGAGATGGAGAAGGGTCTGCTGTACAAGTCTTGCTGTCCCCACGAGTTGTATCAATCCTTCCTCTGTATGTAGAAGTTAATACATTGCTTCTGCCTCCTCAACCTCGTGTGGGTCCTTCACCTCGGCCCAAACCCTGTGTGGTCAGGGCACCCTTCCTTGTAACTGCGCAGAAGGAAAACCACACACCTCCTTACTATGCTGGCAGCAGAGCTCAATGCCATCATGCGGTCAAATGTTTACTTTGAAATGTATGGAAAATGTGAGTCACACCGCTGAGAAGTTGTGGACGGTTAGCTCTGGAGACCAAGTTTCATCAATGGTTGTCTCCACTCAACCAGCAGACAGGGAAGGCCGGTGTGACAATGATGCAAACATGGGTGCGGCCCTTCGCCGTGACAATGTGACACACGTGCCTTGTGTGGCTCACGTGTTGAATCTAATTCTCCAGCAATTTTTAAAACACCATCCCGGCCTACATGGCCTTGTGCAGCGGGTACGCTCGCTATGTGCTCACTTCCATCGTTCGCACACAGCAGCTCAACAACTTTTGTCGCTCCAGAAGTCTTTAGGTCTGGTGCTTAAACGCCTGAAATGCGATGTGCCGACACGCAGGAATTTGAATTTGCACATGTTGCAGCGTTTTTGGCAGCACCGCCGAACCCTGCAGCAATACGTTATGACATATAGCCTGGCCTAACTTGATCCAGAGGTGGTGCAGATCACGCTGCTGGAGTGGTGTCAGATCAAGGACCTATGCACCCTTCTACACAGTTTACAAATGTCGACGAAGATGTTTAGCACTGGCAATGCCATTCTCAGCGTGACAATTCTGGTCATCTACATGATGGAGCACACTGTAAGCATTATTCGGAGTCAGGTGTTGGGACAAGAGGAAGGGGAGGAAGTACAGGAGGAGTCATATGCGGAAGGGATAACAAGATCTATGAGGTCCAGATGGTCAGCGGCACCTAGGCGGCAGTCATTGTGGGGGAGAGGGATTAACAAGCGCGCATAGTATCAGCAAAAAGTGTTGAGGAAGGTGCAGGAGCCCATGAAGAAATGGAGGACGAACTGGCGATGGGCATGGAAGACTCAGCAGATGAGTGAGAGCTTGCTCACATTTCGGTTGTGCGAGGTTGGGGGGAGAGGCCAGAGGAAGGAGGCACGATTCTCACCTCTCTGCCACCAACACACCAAGGACTTGGTCCTCCTGGATGCACAAGACACATGAGCGCCTTCTTGCTGCACTACCTACAACATGACCCTCGGATTGTACGAATTCGAAGTAATGCTAACTACTGGGTTGCCACACTGTTAGATCCCCGGTACAAGACAAAATTTGGCGAAATAATTCCTGCCATAGAAAGGGACGCACGTATACAGGAGTATCTGCAGAAGGTGGTACGCAATCTTAGATCTGCTTTTCCACTAAACACCAGTGCTGCACAGAGTGAATCTCAACGCTTTGTCATGGATAGGAGGAAATGGTCTTTTACTTCTCCACATCTGAGGGACCGAGGGCTGGCTACTGTGCTGAGATGGCATTGAGTACGGTGTCCCTGCAGAGTTGCACTTTTGGTCATATGCAAAATGAGTTGAAAAAGGACAGATGCTAGTGGAAAGGGAAACAGGTGTGTTGGAAAGGGGAAAAAAGTTTTGGTCCGTGGGTTTGGTGGTTAAGCAAAAGTAACATTTGCTGAAGAAACACCATCTGTTACGGTGGGACTGGCAGATTTGGATAAGGTGGTATATACTATGTTACCGCTATATAACGAAAATTAATAAGAAAAGAAAGAGAAAGGTATATATCCCCATCAGCAGTCAGTGTCCACCGTGCTCCCAGATGGAAAAGGAGAGGTTGGCAACTGGAAGGTTAGGTGGAGGATACAGAGCTGTGTGGCTATGAAACTAATAGTAGCCTGAACCGAGTTAGACGCCACTCGGATCTGGAGACTGGGAGCCCTGTTAGCGTCACAGGGTCCACACGCCCACCCAGCCCAGGAACTCCCTGTTAACATCACAGGGGCCGTTGAGTACACTGACCGTGTGCATTGGGGCCACACCTGTGGACAGCAGGCGCATCAGCAGCAGCAGGCCTGTTAATGCCACTGGGCTGCACAAGCAGGACTGGTAGGACAGGAGCTGGTCTTAACCGTTCTGCGTTACCAACTGTGGTGGCGGCCTGCATCGACGCCCTATCCCTGCCTACCTCTGGCCTAAAGCCGCAATGGGTTCAACACATGGAGGTGTGCTCTTTCGGAGCATAATAGAAGACTGCGCACCTCCTTGTTGGCTCCAGCCCGTTTTATAACCTGGGTCCGCCCCAAACCAGGGTGGACCACAATGCACCTCCTGGAAACAAAAGCAGAGTGACACGTCATGAGTGGCATAACTAGCGTCCTATTTGGAACCGCAACTTCAATAATGACCTCATGGCTGCCACGACACAAACACCTCACCAGTCATCGTCTGACCATCAATAATGAGGTGACAAGTCATAGGGGCGGGCCTCTGCAAGCCATTTGGGAGTGGCCTGGCCACATCGTCAGGACACCTGATGCCCTGTGGTCTATATGGGCCCCCCACATCAGGGGCAGGGCCAAAGAGTTCATTACCGGACCTAGTCTCTGATACAGTAAGTGCCTGAGCATGCTCAGTAGCATGAAATACAGTCTCTGAAAAAAGACTATCAGCTTTAGCATGGTGTCTAGGCACAAAACAGGACTTAGACCCGACACGGAGTGCAAATACCTGTGCAAAGAGGCTTTTCGCACTAAGTGTGGGAGCATGCGCTGTATTTCGAAATGAAGACTTAGCCTCAGGAATGGCACAGTCAGGCTGAGCATACTCACTAGGCGAAACACTGTAGTTAGGCTGCGGCTGGGGTAAATCGGCACACGCATGCGCACTAGCTGCCTCTCCACACTTAGACGTGGAGAAGAAATTGCTCTTCGGGTGTGGACTTGGAGATGCTGTCTATGAACAGAAGGAAAAGCTAAAGGTGTGTGTTACAGCAAGGAGCCACCGCGGAAACACTTTGTTCAATTGTGAGGAGAGTCATTTTGTAGTTTGGTGAGGAGTACCGTAACGCCAGTGAGCAGCATCCTGTGCCACAGACCAACATTCTTACGGTGCTGTCTATACTGCTTACCGTGAGAGGAGCGTAAAGTCTGTATTTCTGGCAACTGGACATCACAGTACCCGGGTACGGTAGGCTGTGCCCAGACAATAATGCGGGCACGCAACACTTTGTTTTATTAGCAAAACACATATCTGTTCTGGGTAGGCCGACTATTTATAGACAATAAGACTTGCTGCCTCTGCACTGTCAAATTGTCACGTACAGTTTAAATCATAGAGGGACAGCGACACATGTTTGCAATGACTGTTGATTTTCAAGATTTCCATGACTGTGTTGCAGAGCTGTGTGGTTTGCATTCACACTGTTATCATCTGCCTTATCTGTGAGGCTTCAGCTAACAAGGGTATTCAGGGGGGTAATGTGTTTTGTCTATGTTTAGGTAGATAACTGGGAAGCTCTTGTGATGCGCCACTGGTAAGTCGTGTTCGCACACACACACACACACACACGCACAAACACACAATTACTGCTACGCAGAGGGATTAGCAGGTAGTAGGCAACAGAATAGATTGTTCAATTATTTAAATTGTATGCATGGTTCTTATTGTTTGTTTTGGTAAAGTTAAACAATCATTTATTAACCCAACTGACTAGAGTCCTTTTCCTGTTGCCTGGTTTTGCTGCATACTGGGGAGCCCACCCTGTACACGACTTAAAATGAAGTATAAGTCGCAATGTGAATTTCACTGTGCTACAATGCGGCCTAGTGTGCCTGTGCAACCACCGCCTGCCCCATCAAGTGCATCTGCGTGCTCTTCATCCTCTGTGACTGTGGGGACAGCAGTCTCGCATGTTTTTTCACACTGAACTTCCACCCCTTTACACGCAACAGGGAGTGTGATTGGCAGGTCATCACTTGTTTTGGAAGTGGAAAGAGATGGTATTGTTGAGCTGTCAGACATCGAGAAAACCAACACTGGATGCAGGCTACATTATATCCACACCTGCACCTTCGTCACAGATTGGCTGGACTACCTGCAGTTAATAATTGCATTCCAGAAATGGAAAGGAGTGTAGAATGCACATGTGTTGTACCTTGCTTGGCAGCAAAGGAACACTAACTTAGTATTACAGACAATTTTAGGAAGGCAGAAAAAGAGTCAGCTCTTTGGGCAAATTAAATAGCGTGGCAAAAGTGGACAGGTTCTGTGGGTACCAGGACAGTAAAGGAAGCCTCACTTTCTATCCCTCCGAATGATCAAATGCAGAAGGAATTCCCTGAGTTTGCTATAAAATTAGCGTAGCAAAATGTGCATGAGGGTGTCATGCAGAGGTGCTGCAAATAGCTTTTCACCAGTGGGACACTAATGGAAGTCCAACAGCCACTTTTAGGATGCCACTAAGTTTACTCAGTATTTGCTAGTATAATGGCTTAGTAACAATGAGTCTGAGTGTGCAATGCAGAGGTGCTAGAAATAGCTTGGCACCAGTGGGACACTAATGGAGTACAACAGCCACTTCTTGTATGCCACTAAATGGCAGCATTTTTTGCTATTATTATAGCTTATTAAAAACAGAGCAGGAGGGTGTCATGCAGAGGTGCTAGAAATAGCTTGGCACCAGTGGGGCGCTAATGGAAGTCCAACAGCCACTTCTTATATGCCACTAAATGGCAGTATTTTTTGCTATTATTATAGCTTATTAAAAACAGAGCAGGAGGGTGTCATGCAGAGGTGCTAGAAATAGCTTGGCACCAGTGGGACCCTAATGGAGTACAACAGCCACGTCTTGTATGCCACTAAATGGCAGCATTTTTGCTATTATTATAGCTTATTAAAAACAGAGCAGGAGGGTGTCATGCAGAGGTGCTAGAAATAGCTTGGCACCAGTGGGACACTAATCGAGTACAACAGCCACTTCTTGTATGCTACTAAATGGCAGCATTTTTTGCTATTATTATAGCTTATTAAAAACAGAGCAGGAGGATGTCATGCAGAGGTGCTAGAAATAGCTTTGCACCAGTGGGACAAT
Source organism: Anomaloglossus baeobatrachus (assembly GCF_048569485.1). NCBI lineage: Eukaryota > Metazoa > Chordata > Amphibia > Anura > Aromobatidae > Anomaloglossus > Anomaloglossus baeobatrachus. The sequence continues at coordinate 261,651,126 of NC_134353.1, read as the reverse complement.
AATGAAGTCCAACAGCCACTTTTAGGATGCCACTAAGTTTCCTCAGTGTTTGCTAGTATAATGGCTTAGTAACAATGAGTTTGAGTGTGCAATGCAGTGGTGCTGCAAATAGCTTTGCACCAGTGGGACACTAATAGAAGTCCAACAGCCACTTTTAGGATGCCACTAAGTTTACTCAGTGTTTGCTAGTATAATAGCTTAGTAACAATGAGTTTGAGTATGCAATGCAGAGGTACTGCACATAGATTTGCACCAGTGGGACACTAATGGAAGTCCAACAGCCACTTTTAGGATGCCACTAAGTTTCCTCAGTGTTTGCTAATATAATGGCTTAGTAACAATGAGTTTGAGTGTGCAAAGGGCAGGAGGGTACAGTGGCAGGGTTGTGGGTCTGGGTAGAGGAAAGGAAGCCTCCCTTTCTATCCCTACTAATGGGGAAATGCAGCGAGGAAATCCCTGACCTTAGCTACACAGACGCTGTCATCTTGTGTAGCTGTTAAAATCTGTTTTCACGGCCTGACTTTCACCGATGGCTCTGACCCTGCCGGTATTAGCCCTTACAAAGGCTGAAAGAAACTTCTATCACTATTCTGTATAGCGCTGTGTATAGAGCGTACACAGCAGTATCGGAGACAGGAGCTATGCCAGCGGTGACTGACACCAAGACGCAGAAGGCAGATAATGGCGTGCTGGAGGAAAATGTCCGTTTTTATAATACAAGGACATGTGACATGGACATCCTATCACACATGCCGTTGCTTCTCTGGCTAAAAGTCCACTTAGCTGTGTGTGTGTGTCTGGGATTGGCTGACATGCTGGCCCGCCCCACTACACGCGCGCGCTTAGGGAAGGAAGACAAGGAAAACAAAAAAAAATGGCGATCGCCATTATCCAAACAGCAGTGATCTGAATGCGCTTTTCCCGCACACTATACGCTGAAATTTCATGATAGTGTGAGTCACAGAGTGACTTACACTATTACAGCGGAAAGCCAGCTAGTAATTAGCTTGTCTTTTTGCTGCTAGAACCGTTCTCGAACGTATCTAGAACTATCGAGCTTTAGCAAAAAGCTCGAGTTCTAGTTCGATCTAGAACAGCCCCCAAAATCACTCAAGCCGCGAACTGGAGAACCTCGAACCCCGAACCGCGCTCAACTCTAGTCCCCAGCTTTTTAATGTCAGAAACTGTACTAAGAATATACTTATTCCTTCCAAAAACAATACTAGGGATCAGGGGCATTTACTGTGAGAGCAAGAAAGGCGTTTCCGGCAGCTAAATAGGAAAGTGTTCTTTACAGTTAGAGCAGTCAGACTGTGGAATGCCCTACCACAAGAGGTAGTAATGGCAGATACTATAACAGCTTTTAAAAATGGCTGGATGATTTCCTCAGTACACACAACATTGTTGGTTATAAATGATTAATGACAAAATGTAGAATTGGTAGAGGAAGGTTGAACTAGATGGACCTAGGTCTTTTTTTTCAACCTATGTAACTATGTAACTATGTCCCTGAGGATAGACATGTAGAAACTTCTTTGGTAACATGATGCTGATGGGACTCAAGGTTCTTCACCCTGAGGGAGTATGGATTAACTGAAGATGAGGAGAGAACCTGGTATGTTCTCTATATGTGTTACATGCAGTGAGTATGTGACCTTGTGTAAATGTAATAGTTTTATGTGTGTAACATGCAGTGTATGTATGTGTGTAACCTTATGTGTTTCGCATACAGTGTATGTGTATGTGCAATTGTCTGTGTGTATGTGTAGTATGTATCTGAAATATGCTGTGTGTATATTGTGAGACTGTGACCGGGCTGGTCCATGACGGCCGGTACGTCTCGCCTCGGTTGTGCTCCCTCCATGTATAGTAAGCAACTCCACTCCAGGGTTAATCCTGTTTCCCTACAGGCTGAAAGGAGGGTTAAAAGGAAACAGGAACATGGGCGTGGTTCCTTAGTGTGTGAGGGAGTGAACACAACTCACTGAGTCTCTGCCGGAGAAACAAGTGTGTACTGTATTGGACTTTTTGGTTTGTGCAATAAACCGTGTGCTCTGACCCTTGGTGCCTGGATCCCGTGTCTTCTGCCGCGCAGCCGACCACGCTACCTCACATATGGTGGAGAATCAGCGGGCATGCCAGCCCGGTGAGGTGTAGCTTCCATTCCTGGTGACCCGGTAGCACATGTCCTGGATTCAAGCGGCTATACTACAGCCCAAACCCGGCGACGCCATGGAGGACATACTAAAGCAGCTGGTTCAGGCCAATGCACGTCAGCAGCAAGCCTTGCAATTGCAGGAACAAAGGCACCAAGAACAGATGGTTCTACTGGCCAAGTCGATCCGGGCCGGACCGGCAGCAACAACCCCGGGACCGGGTGATGACGGCAGCGCCCGGAAAACGGTGAGACAAGCGTTGCAAAAGATGACCCCGGGGGATGATGTGGAAGCGTTCCTGGCGGTGTTTGAGCGGGTGGCCGAGCGGGAAAAGCTGCCGACCCCCCAGTGGGCTGAGGTATTGTCGCCCTATCTGACGGGGGAGCCCCAAAAAGTGTACCTGGACCTCTGTACCAAGGACGCCATAGACTATGTGACCCTGAAAGCCGAAATACTTGCTCGGTTGGGGGTGAATACCTATGTACGGGCTCAGCGGGTAAGTCAGTGGCTCTATGAGGAAGTCAAACCCGTACGCTCCCAGGCCTATGACTTGTTGCATCTGGTAAAGAAGTGGTTGCAGCCTGACATTCTGAGCCCTGCGCAAATGGTGGAAAGGGTAGTGGTTGATCGCTTTGTGCGCACTTTACCCGTCACCATTCAACGGTGGGTAGGACAGGGCGACCCAAGTACCCTGGACCAATTAGTGTGCCTGGTGGAGCGGCATGTGGCTACGCAGGACTTGATACGGGACACTGAGACTTTGCGTGCCGCCCGTCGGTCCGGCCCCTCCAAGCCTCGGGCCAAGGACCCACCGCTGACACCGGTGCGGGAGTCCGCTACCGTCCCTTCTGAGGCCGCGCCCGCCGTCCCTGAGGTCCGGAAGGCCATGTATCCTAAACGACAACTCGTCAAGGGGTTATCCTTCCCTATTAGATGTTGGCGGTGCCAGCGGGTGGGACATATGGAAGCTCAGTGTCCACTCACCACGGAGCCCATGGATTGTGGGGTTACCCGGCGGGGTTCAATGTATGCTCAGACGGTGTATACCGCGGACCTTGTCTCCCCGGAGACTGAGCCCCACTTGTGCCAAATACAGGTTAATGGATGTCCGGTTACAGGCTTGTTGGATTCCGCAAGCTTAGTGACCCTTGTGCGATCAACCCTAAGGGCTAAAATAAAGGCCACAGGACGTACCGTGGGGGTGGTTTGCATACATGGGGACCGCCGAGACTATCCCACGGGGGTTGTCACCATCACAGCACCCTGCGGGCAGGTGCAACATGAGGTGGGACTTATGAACTCTCTTCCCTATGACGTGATCCTAGGAAGGGATCTGCCGTATTTTTGGACTCTATGGAAGGGGCCTCCTAAGTCCCTTCAGGTATTGGACAGTCCGGGACCTGAGCCCGACAATCCCGAATCCGGGACGCCTGCCGTAGGGGTCCCCATGATAGGGACAGAATGTGAACCCGTTAGGTCGCCCCTAGAGGTATTGGCAGGAGAGGCTGAGATGGTTGAGCCCATCCCGGAGTTGGAGGCGTCCCCGGATACGTTTGGGACAGCCCAACTCCAGGACCCTACATTAATACATGCCCGGAGTCGGGTGACAGTGGTTGACGGGGTGGCACAGCTGCTCGGTGCCCAGGTAAGGTACCCCCATTTCGCTCTTAAGCAGGATTTACTCTACCGGGTAGATGAAATACGGGGCGTGGGGGTAGAGCAGTTGGTGGTGCCCCAGCCGTATCGCCGGCTGGTCCTCGACTTGGCTCATCAACACCTGATGAGTGGCCACCTAGGGGTCAAGAAAACGCAGGAGCGAATATTACAAAGGTTCTATTGGCCCGGGGTCTTTGGGGAGGTAAAACGGTTCTGTGAAACCTGCCCGGAGTGTCAGCTTACCGCACCCCTGGCCCACTTTCGCAGTCCGTTGGTACCGTTACCCATTATAGAAGTCCCTTTTGAACGGATAGGGATGGATCTGGTGGGGCCCCTCGTAAAGTCCGCTCGAGGGCACCAACACGTCCTAGTGATCGTTGACTATGCCACCCGGTATCCAGAGGCGATACCTCTCAGACATACTGCAGCAAAGCTTATAGCTCGGGAGTTGTTTGCTGTGTTCTGCCGGGTGGGGTTGCCCAAGGAGTTCCTTACGGATCAGGGGACCCCATTCATGTCTAAAGTGACCAAAGAGCTATGCCGGCTACTCCAGATCAAGCAGTTGCGTACGTCTGTGTATCATCCTCAAACGGACGGTTTAGTGGAACGTTTCAATAAAACCCTGAAAACCATGCTCAAAAGGGTGATTTCCAAAGACGGGAAAGACTGGGATATGATGCTTCCCTATTTGATGTTTGCCATCCGAGAGGTGCCACAGGTATCCACGGGGTTTTCGCCTTTTGAGTTGTTATACGGGCGACATATCCGGGGATTGTTGGACCTGGCAAAGGAAGCATGGGAGCAGGAGCCCACCCCCCATAAAAGTGTGATTGAACACATTTTAGGAATGCAGAACCGCATACGCGCGGTCATGCCAATTGTGAAGGAGCATTTACAGGAGGCTCAGGCCGCGCAAAGCGGCCGCTACAATAGACAAGCCACCGTGCGGACCTTTAAACCCGGGGATCGGGTGTTGGTATTAATCCCCACGGCGGAGAGTAAATTCCTGGCTCAGTGGCAAGGCCCCTACGAGAAAGGAAAGAAGCGGGGTGGTCAACTATAAGGTATTGCAGCCCGGTAGGCGGAAACCAGAACAAATATACCATGTCAACCTGTTAAAACCTTGGCAGGAACGGGAAAACCTAATGGTTGATTTTTCCCCATCTCCCTCCTCTTCGGGTCGTTCAACCCCAGCTCCAGCGACCTCCGGAGAGGACGAACCGGAAGTAATGATTGGAGAAGCCCTCACCAAGCAACAGAGGCGAGAGGCCAGATGGCTGGTTCAGCAGAACCCCGATGTCTTCTCCGAGCTGCCTGGTAGGACAAGTCTGATACGACATGACATTGTCACCGAGCCTCACCTGAAGGTACGCCTGAAGTCATACCGGGTACCGGAGGCTCGAAGACAAGCCATATCAGAAGAAGTGAAGACAATGCTACGCCTAGGGGTCATCGAAAAATCCCGGAGTGAATGGGCTAGTCCCATTGTCCTAATACCAAAACCCGATGGCTCCTTAGGGTTCTGCAATGATTTTAGGAGATTGAATGAAATATCCAAGTTCGATCTCTACCCCATGCCCCGGGTGGATGAGCTGATTGATAGGCTGGGACAGACGCGATATTTCACCACGCTCGACCTGACCAAGGTGTACTGGCAGGTGCCACTGACGGAGTCCGCCAAGGAGAAAACCGCGTTTGCTACGCCGGAGGGTCTCTTCCACTATGTTGTCTTGCCTTTGGGGTTACACGGCGCTCCAGCCACGTTCCAGAGGTTGATGGACTTGGTGCTGGAACCCCACCAGGCGTATGCATCAGCGTACCTTGATGACATCATTATTTACAGCTCCGAGTGGCAGACCCACTTGGAACAGGTACAAGCGGTGGTGAACGCGCTCCGAACAGCCGGATTGACAGCCAATCCCAAGAAATGTGCGTTGGGGCTCACGGAAGCCCGCTACTTGGGCTACGTAATAGGCCAAGGAGTGATTAAGCCCCAAATTAACAACGTTGAGGCGATCCAGAAGTGGCCTAGACCCCTGACCACGAAGCAGGTTAGGGCTTTCCTGGGTATTGTGGGGTACTACAGGAGGTTTGTGAAGAATTTTGCGGGACTATCGGCCCCCTTGACGGACCTTCTCAAAGGCAAGAAGTCCGTCATGGTGCGCTGGACTCCGCAGGCCGAGGACTCCTTCCGGGCCTTGAAGGGGGTCCTGTGCGGACAGCCCGTTCTTGTCAACCCTGATTTCCGGAAGGTGTTTATTGTACAGACTGACGCCTCTGAGGTCGGCCTGGGGGCAGTGCTGTCTCAGGTGGTTCAGGGGGAGGAACACCCCGTCACCTTCTTGAGTAGGAACCTCACCCCTCCCGAGCGGAATTATAGCGTAGTGGAGAAGGAGTGCCTGGCGATTAAGTGGGCCTTGGAGTCCCTACGCTATTACCTGCTGGGACGGCAGTTTCGCTTGGTGACTGATCACTCGCCGCTGGTCTAGATGAGGTCCGCCAAGGAACGGAATGCCCGGGTTACCCGGTGGTTCCTTTCTCTGCAGAACTTCTGTTTTACGGTTGAACACCGGGCCGGTAGGTTGCAGGGCAACGCCGATGCCTTGTCCCGCGGCCCGTGTTTGCTGGCGGGAGTTCAACCCCGCACGCTTGAACTGAGGGGGGGGTATGTGAGACTGTGACCGGGCTGGTCCATGACGGCCGGTACGTCTCGCCTCGGTTGTGCTCCCTCCATGTATAGTAAGCAACTCCACTCCAGGGTTAATCCTGTTTCCCTACAGGCTGAAAGGAGGGTTAAAAGGAAACAGGAACATGGGCGTGGTTCCTTAGTGTGTGAGGGAGTGAACACAACTCCCTGAGTCTCTGCCGGAGAAAAAAGTGTGTACTGTATTGGACTTTTTGGTTTGTGCAATAAACCGTGTGCTCTGACCCTTGGTGCCTGGATCCCGTGTCTTCTGCCGCGCAGCCGACCACGCTACCTCACATATGGTGGAGAATCAGCGGGCATGCCAGCCCGGTGAGGTGTAGCTTCCATTCCTGGTGACCCGGTAGCACATGTCCTGGATTCAAGCGGCTATACTACAGCCCAAACCCGGCGACGCCATGGAGGACATACTAAAGCAGCTGGTTCAGGCCAATGCACGTCAGCAGCAAGCCTTGCAATTGCAGGAACAAAGGAACCAAGAACAGATGGTTCTACTGGCCAAGTCGATCCGGGCCGGACCGGCAGCAACAACCCCGGAACCGGGTGACGACGGCAGCGCCCAGAAAACGGTGAGACAAGCGTTGCAAAAGATGACCCCGGGGGATGATGTGGAAGCGTTCCTGGCGGTGTTTGAGCGGGTGGCCTAGCGGGAAAAGCTGCCGACCCCCCAGTGGGCTGAGGTATTGTCGCCCTATCTGACGGGGGAGCCCCAAAAAGTGTACCTGGACCTCTGTACCGAGGACGCCATAGACTATGTGACCCTGAAAGCCGAAATACTTGCTCGGTTGGGGGTGAATACCTATGTACGGGCTCAGCGGGTAAGTCAGTGGCTCTATGAGGAAGTCAAACACGTACGCTCCCAGGCCTATGACTTGTTGCATCTGGTAAAGAAGTGGTTGCAGCCTGACATTCTGAGCCCTGCGCAAATGGTGGAAAGGGTAGTGGTTGATCGCTTTGTGCGCACTTTACCCGTCACCATTCAACGGTGGGTAGGACAGGGCGACCCAAGTACCCTGGACCAATTAGTGTGCCTGGTGGAGCGGCATGTGGCTACGCAGGACTTGATACGGGACACTGAGACTTTGCGTGCCGCCCGTCGGTCCGGCCCCTCCAAGCCTCGGGCCAAGGACCCACCGCTGACACCGGTGCGGGAGTCCGCTACCGTCCCTTCTGAGGCCGCGCCCGCCGTCCCTGAGGTCCAGAAGGCCATGTATCCTAAACGACAACTCGTCAAGGGGGTATCCTTCCCTAGTAGATGTTGGCGGTGCCAGCGGGTGGGACATATGGAAGCTCAGTGTCCACTCACCACGGAGCCCATGGATTGTGGGGTTACCCGGCGGGGTTCAATGTATGCTCAGACGGTGTATACCGCGGACCTTGTCTCCCCGGAGACTGAGCCCCACTTGTGCCAAATACAGGTTAATGGATGTCCGGTTACAGGCTTGTTGGATTCCGGAAGCTTAGTGACCCTTGTGCGATCAACCCTAAGGGCTAAAATAAAGGCCACAGGACGTACCGTGGGGGTGGTTTGCATACATGGGGACTGCCGAGACTATCCCACGGGGGTTGTCACCATCACAGCACCCTGCGGGCAGGTGCAACATGAGGTGGGACTTATGAACTCTCTTCCCTATGACATGATCCTAGGAAGGGATCTGCCGTATTTTTGGACTCTATGGAAGGGGCCTCCTAAGTCCCTTCAGGTATTGGACAGTCCGGGACCTGAGCCCGACAATCCCGAATCCGGGACGCCTGCCGTAGGGGTCCCCATGATAGGGACAGAATGTGAACCCGTTAGGTCGCCCCTAGAGGTATTGGCAGGAGAGGCTGAGATGGTCGAGCCCATCCCGGAGTTGGAGGCGTCCCCGGATACGTTTGGGACAGCCCAACTCTAGGACCCTACATTAATACATGCCCGGAGTCGGGTGACAGTGGTTGACGGGGTGGCACAGCTGCCCGGTGCCCAGGTAAGGTACCCCCATTTCGCTCTTAAGCAGGATTTACTCTACCGGGTAGATGAAATACGGGGCGTGGGGGTAGAGCAGTTGGTGGTGCCTCAGCCGTATCGCCGGCGGGTCCTCGACTTGGCTCATCAACACCTGATGAGTGGCCACCTAGGGGTCAAGAAAACGCAGGAGCGAATATTACAAAGGTTCTATTGGCCCGGGGTCTTTGGGGAGGTAAAACGGTTCTGTGAAACCTGCCCGGAGTGTCAGCTTACCGCACCCCTGGCCCACTTTCGCAGTCCGTTGGTACCGTTACCCATTATAGAAGTCCCTTTTGAATGGATAGGGATGGATCTGGTGGGGCCCCTCGTAAAGTCCGCTCGAGGGCACCAACACATCCTAGTGATCGTTGACTATGCCACCCGGTATCCAGAGGCGATACCTCTCAGACATACTGCAGCAAAGCTTATAGCTCGGGAGTTGTTTGCTGTGTTCTGCCGGGTGGGGTTGCCCAAGGAGATCCTTACGGATCAGGGGACCCCATTCATGTCTAAAGTGACCAAAGAGCTATGCCGGCTACTCCAGATCAAGCAGTTGCGTACGTCTGTGTATCATCCTCAAACGGACGGTTTAGTGGAACGTTTCAATAAAACCCTGAAAACCATGCTCAAAAGGGTGATTTCAAAAGACGGGAAAGACTGGGATATGATGCTTCCCTATTTGATGTTTGCCATCCGATAGGTGCCACAGGTATCCACGGGGTTTTCGCCTTTTGAGTTGTTATACGGGCGACATATCCGGGGATTGTTGGACCTGGCAAAGGAAACATGGGAGCAGGAGCCCACCCCCCATAAAAGTGTGATTGAACACATTTTAGGAATGCAGAACCGCATAAGCGCGGTCATGCCAATTGTGAAGGAGCATTTACAGGAGGCTCAGGCCGCGCAAAGCGGCCGCTACAATAGACAAGCCACCATGCGGACCTTTAAACCCGGGGATCGGGTGTTGGTATTAATCCCCACGGCGGAGAGTAAATTCCTGGCTCAGTGGCAAGGCCCCTACGAGATAAAGGAAAGAAGCGGGGTGGTCAACTATAAGGTATTGCAGCCCGGTAGGCGGAAACCAGAACAAATATACCATGTCAACCTGTTAAAACCTTGGCAGGAACGGGAAAACCTAATGGTTGATTTTTCCCCATCTCCCTCCTCTTCGAGTCGTTCAACCCCAGCTCCAGCGACCTCCGGAGAGGACGAACCGGAAGTAAGGATTGGAGAAGCCCTCACCAAGCAACAGAGGCGAGAGGCCAGACGGCTGGTTCAGCAGAACCCCGATGTCTTCTCCGAGCTGCCTGGTAGGACAAGTCTGATACGACATGACATTGTCACCGAGCCTCACCTGAAGGTACGCCTGAAGTCATACCGGGTACCGGAGGCTCGAAGACAAGCCATATCAGAAGAAGTGAAGACAATGCTACGCCTAGGGGTCATCGAAAAATCCCGGAGTGAATGGGCTAGTCCCATTGTCCTAATACCAAAACCCGATGGCTCCTTAAGGTTCTGCAATGACTTTAGGAGATTGAATGAAATATCCAAGTTCGATCTCTACCCCATGCCCCGGGTGGATGAGCTGATTGATAGGCTGGGACAGGCGCGATATTTCACCACGCTCGACCTGACCAAGGTGTACTGGCAGGTGCCACTGACGGAGTCCGCCAAGGAGAAAACCGCGTTTGTTACGCCGGAGGGTCTCTTCCACTATGTTGTCTTGCCTTTTGGGTTACACGGCGCTCCAGCCACGTTCCAGAGGTTGATGGACTTGGTGCTGGAACCCCACCAGGCGTATGCATCAGCGTACCTTGATGACATCATTATTTACAGCTCCGAGTGGCAGACCCACTTGGAACAGGTACAAGCGGTGGTGAACGCGCTCCGAACAGCCGGATTGACAGCCAATCCCAAGAAATGTGCGTTGGGGCTCACGGAAGCCCGCTACTTGGGCTACGTAATAGGCCAAGGAGTGATTAAGCCCCAAATTAACAAAGTTGAGGCGATCCAGAAGTGGCCTAGACCCCTGACCACGAAGCAGGTTAGGGCTTTCCTGGGTATTGTGGGGTACTACAGGAGGTTTGTGAAGAATTTTGCGGGACTATCGGCCCCCTTGACGGACCTTCTCAAAGGCAAGAAGTCCGTCATGGTGCGCTGGACTCCGCAGGCCGAGGACTCCTTCCGGGCCTTGAAGGGGGTCCTGTGCGGACAGCCCGTTCTTGTCAACCCTGATTTCCGGAAGGTGTTTATTGTACAGACTGACGCCTCTGAGGTCGGCCTGGGGGCAGTGCTGTCTCAGGTGGTTCAGGGGGAGGAACACCCCGTCACCTTCTTGAGTAGGAAGCTCACCCCTCCCGAGCGGAATTATAGCGTAGTGGAGAAGGAGTGCCTGGCGATTAAGTGGGCCTTGGAGTCCCTACGCTATTACCTGCTGGGACGGCAGTTTCGCTTGGTGACTGATCACTCTCCGCTGGTCTGGATGAGGTCCGCCAAGTAACGGAATGCCCGGGTTACCCGGTGGTTCCTTTCTCTGCAGAACTTCTGTTTTACGGTTGAACACCGGGCCGGTAGGTTGCAGGGCAACGCCGATGCCTTGTCCCGCGGCCCGTGTTTGCTGGCGGGAGTTCAACCCCGCACGCTTGAACTGAGGGGGGGGTATGTGAGACTGTGATCGGGCTGGTCCATGACGGCCGGTACGTCTCGCCTCGGTTGTGCTCCCTCCATGTATAGTAAGCAACTCCACTCCAGGGTTAATCCTGTTTCCCTACAGGCTGAAAGGAGGGTTAAAAGGAAACAGGAACATGGGCGTGGTTCCTTAGTATGTGAGGGAGTGAACACAACTCCCTGAGTCTCTGCCGGAGAAACAAGTGTGTACTGTATTGGACTTTTTGGTTTGTGCAATAAACCGTGTGCTCTGACCCTTGGTGCCTGGATCCCGTGTCTTCTGCCGCGCAGCCGACCACGCTACCTCACAATATGTAAGATTCAATATGTTACAGGCAGTGTGTGTTTAACACCTTCACCACTTAGTGATCTTCCATTTTTTGTTTTTTTCTCCCCTTCTTCCAAGAGTCATACCATAACTTTCATATGTTTCAGTCAATGTAACCATATGAGGGCTTGTTTTTTGCAGGATGAGTTGTACTTTTGAATGACACCATTTATTCTGCCCCATATTGTATTGGAGCACGGGAAAAAAATCCAAGTGCAATTACACATTATTTTTATTTAGCATATTCATTATATGGTAAAACTGACCTGGTAATATGATTCCCTAGATCAGTATGAGTTCATAGATACCAAATATGTATAGTTTTACTTTTTGAAAAAAATTCAAAATTTTGCAAAAAGAAAGAATTGTGCTTTTGTCACCATTTTCCAAGACCCTTAGGCTATGTTCTTTTTTGTCAATGCATCTTGAGTGCATCTTGAGGGCATCCTAAAATGCACCAAAAACACACCATGGCAAAAACGCATCAAAAATGTTTTTACTGCGTTTTGCCCAATGCATTTTTTATTACTTACAGCAAAGATGGAACTGCAGCTGTACGTTACCTAGGCCAAAAAGCTACTACTCCAACAGGATACAGCTAAGCCCCCACTAGGTGGAGGCATCACAGGTGCAGGAGGAGCAAATCACACACACTTCCAAACATGGAGGAAGCGATTGCTAGTTGATAAAACTGCACGCTAATGGCTTGCATAGGGTGCTGTTCACACTTGCAGATGCACAGTCACAAGCCCGCAGCCTATGAGGTGACGCCCATACTATTAGATCAGGTGGGCTGCCAAGCCGTACTCCAACTCCACTGCGCATCATTCAGGGAAAGAACTCTATTATGCAAGGCCTAACAGAAAGGGGTCTGGCTGTATCCTGTACAAAAAAAATATGAGATATTTTGTTGGTGTTATGGCCATAAGACGGAAGCCTACAACCCTCACCACGGGAACCTCATGCTTGTAGGTCCCTACACTATATATAATATAATAAAAGCAAAAAAAGGAATAAATATCATTACTTACAGCAAAGATGGAACTGCAGCTGTACATTACCTAGGCCAAAAAGCTACTACTCCAGCAGGATACAGCTAAACCCCCACTAGTTTTGGAAGTGTGTGTGTGATTTGCTCCTCCTGCACCTGTGATGCCTCCACCTAGTGAAGGCTTAGCTGTATCCTGCTGGAGTAGTATTTTTTGGCCTAAGTAATGTACAGCTGCAGTTCCATTTTTGCTGTAAGTAATGATATTTATTCCTTTCAATGCATTTTTTTTAAGTCAAATCTATTGAATGGAAGAGCTCATAAACACGCTAAAAACGCAAAAAGAACTGACATGCTGCATCTTGAAAAACGAAGCCAAGATGCAGCCAACAAAAGATGCCCAGTGTGGACAGCAAAATAGAAATCTCATAGACTTTGCTGGGAGAAGGAAATGCATGCATTTAGGTGCATCTTTGTGACCTCAAAAACCCACCAAAAACGCAGCAAAAGATGCCCTGTGTGAACTTACCCTAGCGTTCTTATTTTTTGGGATCTGGGGCTGTGTGAGAGCTTTTGCTTTGCATCTTGAATTGATGCTTTAATGATAACATTTTTGGGTAGATTTGATGTTTTTTATCATCTGTTATTGCATTTTAATGCAATGTTGTGATAAAAAGAAAACCGTAATTCTGGCATTTTGATTTTTTTTTCTCACTACACCCTTTACAGATCAGATTAATTGATTTTATATTTTTATAGATCTGGTATTTCTGAAAGCGGGGAATCTAAACATGTGCATTTTTATTATTATTATTATTGTTTATTTTCAATGGGGCAAAAGGGGAGTGGTTTGAATTTTTAGGTTTTTTTTTTTTAGTTATTCATATTTTTTAAAAAATCTTCTTTAAGTTTTTATTTATTTTACTAGTCCCCATAGGAGACTTGAAGCCTGCACTATCCGATCGCTTCTGCTGTTAAGAGCGATGCTGCAGCATTCCTATGAACAGAAGAAATGCCGATGTACTGTGAAAAGGAAGCATGTCATGACAGTGACATGGGATATCAGCTTACCCCACAGTGTCATGACAACCTATTCGTGCCCCGTGACTGCGTCATGGGACTGCCAGAAGCAGCAGAGAACTGCGCAATCCTCGCCGGAGCACATTTGATTGCTCTGTCAGAGCTGGACAGTGCGATCTAACTAGTTAACAGGCATGGGTGGATCAGAGATCCACCCGCTCCTATTTGCTGCACATGTTTGCTGATCAGATCAACAGACATGTGCATGGAATAATGCAGGCTCGCCATGTGAGCTCTCATAAAATGGACAGATAAAACCCAGGATGTATTGGTATGTGTTAAGTTGTAACGTGGTTAAAGAAGAGCTTTCCCCAAATCTTTCATGTTATCTTTCATTTTGATTGGGCACATGATGTTACAGTGGCTGCAGAGTAGAATAACATTCTTTATTTGTTGGTTTCTAAAATCTACAACAAAAAGGCAAAATTTAAAAAAAAAAAAGAAGAAATTGAGTCCACTCTGAAGCCATTATTACATTAATTTTAGGAGCTTTAGAGCCTAAAAAGGTTAATTGCAGCTTCCCTACTAGTCTAGGGCAATGACAGAATTAATGTAAGAACTCCTGGTAATCTAGGGCAGTCAAGTGAATAATGATACACATTGATAAATGCTGCATACCTGGGGTCCAGTGGTTACTTAGGCCCTTCTCCACACTTCAGTATTGTCAAGGCTATAACAGGTGCGTGAACACTGATAATTCAACTTCCTATTTTTTCTTTCTTCCATAGCGTTTGAAACCAAAAAGAAGGGCGAAAATACTTTTGCAGAAAAGTCATAGAACATAGATGATAGAAAAAGAGAAGAGCACATTAAAATGACATACCGTCAGTAAAGGCTTGAAGCTGGGCTGAAATATGAGATGATTATGACAATCGCACCATGAAACATACAAAATGACATTCAGCCCATCTTACTGGGAGAGTTACTCCACCAAGAGAAAAATCTGATTTGATCAGGTTGCAATTCTTATGTATTTAAAGCGCTATGGAATTAATAGCACTATATAAGTAAATAAATAAATATTATTATTATTATTATTATGCATATCAAGAGATCGAAATATGAATTAAAGAATTGAGACAGAAACTGTGATTTTTGCTAACTAATGGTGTCTATAGTCATTAAAGGGTATATCCGGGACGTAAAAGAAAAAATGTGCCTAAGGACTAGGCTGGTAGTTACTACCTACCTGTCTGTTGCTCCCAATGCCACGCTCTGCCAGCACAGAGCAGTCACAAACTGCTCCTGACGGCAATACAATAGCTTCATCAACAGAGGAGAGGCTTCTTTTCCTCTGCCTATAGACAGGGCAGGACAGCTGATACCATGCTGATGGACAGCTGGCTTCCCGCTACCTATCTGGGTGAATTGGCTGTCAATCAGCATGATGTTGGCTTTCCCGCCCATCTGCAGAGCAGAGAGTATGAGAAGCAACATCGGCGGTAGCAGCAAAATGCCTCTGTCGCAGCGAAGAATGATGGCACCAGACACAACAGGCAGGTAGGTAGAAAGTACCTGCCTGTTAGTGTGATGCCCTGGCCGGGCCAGGTAGTCACAGATAGGGCCCTGCATTACACCTTTCCCTCACAGGTAACACACAGCCAACTTTAAAACCCTAGTCACCCCCAAAGGGCTTGATAGACACACTATCGGAACTAGGCAGTTGGAAGACGCCCATCCAGGAGTTTTAGACAGCCTGGGGTGGGGAAAAGTCAGAAAATTTCAGACAATTCAGTAGTTGAGTTGTAGAGTTTGGAGAGAGTAGAGTTCAGGCCTGTGTCTGAGGCCTGAAGTAAACTGACAGGTACCAGGGTAGGAGCCCTGGTGCCTTTGGCTAGGAGGCAGACGATGGTCTCTGTCTACAGGACCCGGGAAGACGGCTTGGTGGAACCGAGGTGGACCAGGACAGAATAGTGGCCCGCCGGTACCGACCCAGGGAACCAACTCGAAAACCAGAGCACAAAGGGGGGTACTCAGACCCTGAAGCTAGGCCCAGAAGCGAATGGACTTAGTTAATTAACTGATTGCGGCCAGGACTAGAGGTCCTGTCCCACCCAAAGTCCCGACTGAAGGCAACAGCCCACCAAGGGGGATAAAAGGCCACCGCCACGGCTCAGAGATCCCACGGGCCAGCGTCTACGGGCAAAGGGATCCTTAGGCGACCACAAGCCGGGAGCGGACTCCTGAAGTTGCAAGCGCAGGCAGTCCACCATTCTAAACAGGTGCAGGAGAAAGACAGAGACCACCAGTGGGGGAACCAGAATGCAGCCGGCTGCAGGCACTGACCACCATCACCTTGGTTTACCAGAGACTTGTGTGTTTTCTAATAGTGAGTACACCAGCAACCTGCGGTCGCCCATCTCCCTGCATCGCCAAACCCCCAAAGGGTCCCGGAGCCACCATCCCTGCCCACGGAGGGGTTAACAACTTGCTGCACAATATCTCCCCCGGGTGCCCCGTAACTGCAGCGGTGGTGTCCAATATCACCACACACTGTGGGTGGAGTCACAAACTCCGTACGGCTCTGCCCGTACATTTACGTCCCACATCCACCATCCCATCACTACCCCTTTTCATTTGAAGTAACCATGAGGCCCCTGGGTCCGGAGACGCTCGAGCCACCCACAGAAGGGCCGGATCCGAGCAGCTCGGCTGCTGAGAGCATGGCGGTACATTAGTGCTTAGGCACATTTTTTTTTAAAATAAAAAAAGTCCTGGATAAACCCTTTAAGGAAGGCTGCCTTGCAGCTTGGTCAAATTAAAGAGAAAAAGATAGAGATAGCCAAGCAACAGAGGTCATAGGACATGTAGGGCTGTTTTCTATTTCTATATAAAAAAAAGATGAGGGGTGATTTGAAAGACTTTCATTATAATTAGCACACGTTAAAGTACAGAACTTTCTGAAATGTAATGTTCAGGATTGGAGCTAGCATTTCTACAAACATTTAAATGAAATTAACAGTAAACTATAAAAGTAATGAATTTCTTTCTGAAGCACAAAATGCGTAAACCCACCTCAACTTGACTAAAGTAAATATAGATTTTTCCATTATTATCCTATTATCCTAATGGTTTCACGGAAGAAAAATGAAATTAAACTTATTAAATCAATTAAATTTCTATAAAAATATTGCTGCTGCTTAGACACTGACCCAAATGAATATGGCCCAAGTAAGTTAATTATATTTGCTTAATCAGGACATAGCCACTGTTGAAGAAATCTCTAACCTTACATTTATTAGCAATAACATTAATTCTTGTATAATGAAATCCACAATATTCATGGTCTGAGTTGTGCAGGATAAAAAGCTGCAACAATTGATAAAATTAATATGATAATATACCCTTTTTCTTAACACATTTTATTATGCAAAGTAAATTAGCTAAAAATGACACTGAAAACCCCCTTTTTTGTATATTATCAAAGTATATACGTGTATATGGTCAAAATAAATAAAAGAATGACGTGTATTTTAGTGTAATGTAGGAACCTTTGCTGAAAGACTCAAACAGGTTGTCATAATGAGGGCATAGAAGATAGGAGTGGACATACGTCCTTCCTTACTTTTCCTGACTATCCAGATATGATCATAAGATATGTGGTGCAAGAAAACTATACTTGATATACTCTGCTGGGGGATGTATAGATGTGTTCTTTCTTATCTTTTCCCTTGATTCACAATATTCTGAGATAAGTGGTTCAAAATAACCAGCATTGGATTAACAATTGTTTACATTAAGGCTTTGTCACACATAGTGATGTCGTTAGCAAGATCGCTGAAACGTCACAGGTTTTGTGACGCAACAGCAATCTCGCTAGTGATCTTGCTATGTGTGACGCATAGCAGCGACCGGCCCCCTGCTGCGATATCGTTAATTGTACCTGAACGTCCTGGTTCATTTTCTGATCGTTGGTGCCCCGCTGGGCAGCATGCATCGCTGTGTTTGAGGCCATAACAACGACGAGCGACTTCGTTGGCACACCTGGGTGGAAACACTACACGTCTATCGAGGTCTGAGTCGTCAGAATAGCTGCTGTGTGACACGGTCCAATGACTGTCGAGGTCATTATACGGATCGCCGTACTGTTGCTGCATCGTTAATTAGATCTCCCTGTTTGCCAGCTCACTAGCGACCATGTAGCGACGTAACAGCGATCCTGATCAGGTCGTATCATTGTCGGGATCGCTGGAACGTCGCTACGTGTAATGGGTACCTTACTCTGTTGGGCACTGGGAGAAATGGAATTTTTTTTTTCTTTTAAAGCTTGTGCCCTATTCGCTACATGGCATTTATATTACCATAGTCTTATGTGGCAGAGGTGACTTTGTGCTTCCTGAGACACCAATGTTGGGTTGTGACTATGACTCATTTCTCCTTTTTATCTGCACCCCTCAATAAACCAGAACTGACAGATAGAGATGAGTAGACCAATGGAAGTTTGGATTCCCAAGGTTCAGCAGAACTTTATTTAAAAGTTTGGTTCGGGACTCAGACTTGACCTGAACTTGAACCTGGACCCCAAACCGCATATAAGTCAATAGAGACAAAATGTATGTGCTGTAAAATGGCTGTAAAATGGTCAAAGTAAGGGCAAGGATGCTGCAAAATGTAGCAAAAAAGTGGCAATTGCCCTGCAAATATGTGAATATGTAATACAATTTTTAAAAAAATCAGCGTGGACTACCACCTATTTTTGATAACCAGCGCAGGTAAAACAGACCACTCTGGGTTGTAATCCCCTGCTGTTTACTGTACCTTGGCTTTTTTTTGCTATAAAAAGATATCAAATCATTTAGAAGTTGCCCTTGGTTTGAAATGTAATTAAGAAATGACAGTTAACAGGAACAGTGGAGATCAAAACAAGTTCCGGAAGATCAAGCAAAACTATTGTGAGAGCTGCTCGTAGGATTGCTTGACAGGCAAATCAGGACCCCTGTGTGACTGCAAACGACCTTTAGGAAGATTTAGCAGATCTCAGGAGTTGCGCTACATTGTTCTGTTTAGAGACACCTGCAAAATATGGCCTTCATGGAAGAGTCATTAGACGAGAACCTCTCCTGCATCTTCATCATAAAATTCCGAATAAAAAGTACGTAAAAGAACATGTAACAAGCTTGATGTATTTTGGAAACATGTCCTGTTGACCGATGAAGTTAAAATAGAACTCTTTGGCCACAATGGTCAAAGGTATGTGTGGAGGAAAAAGGGCACAGAATTTCAGGAAAAGAATATCTCACCAACCATTAAGCATGAGGAGGATCAATCATTCTTTGGAGTTGTGTTGCATCTAATGGCATGTGAAACATTTCTCAGATAGAGGGAAGAATGGATTTAATGAAATGTTAATAAAATTCTTGATGCAAACCTTACATCATCTGTAAAAAAGCTGAAGTTATAAAGAGGGTGGCTTCTACTAAATGAATAATGATCCTAAACACTCATCAAAATCCACAATAGACTACCTCAAAAGGAGTAACCTGATGGTTTTACAATGACCCAGATGGTCTCCTGATCTGAACATCATTTAAAGTCTGTGGCTACTAGATCTCATAAAACAGTGCATGCAAGATGACTAGTGATGAGCGAGTATGCTTGTTACTACTCGGTACTCGCACGAGTATCACTGTACTCGGGCTACTCGGCGGGTACCGAGTAATTTCGCGATACTCGTGCTGTACTCGTGGTCTTCATCCCTGCATGTTGGCGCTCTTTTGAGAGCCAACCCTCATGCAGGGATTGGCTGGCAGACCACTGCAATGCCACAGCCCTGTTAGTTGTGGAATTGCAGTGATTGGCCGGCCTGCACAGCGTGACCGAGCCTTTATACCGGCGGGCACGCTGTGCTCTGCACACAGCCATCTCATATTCCCTACTTTCCACGCCCACAGGCGCCTATGATTGGTTGCAGTGAGACACGCCCCCACGCTGAGTGACAGGTGTCTCACTGCACCCAATCACAGCAGCCGGTGGGCGTGTCTATACTGTGCAATAAAATAAATAAATAAATAATTAAAAAAAACGGCGTGCGGTCCCCCCAATTTTAATACCAGCCAGATAAAGCCATACAGCTGAAGGCTGGTATTCTCAGGATGGGGAGCCCCACGTTATGGGGAGCCCCCCACCCTAACAATATCAGTCAGCAGCCGCCGAGAATTGGCGCATACATTAGATGCGACAGTTCTGGGACTGTACCCGGCTCTTCCCGATTTACCCTAGTGCGTTGGCAAATCGGGGTAATAAGGAGTTAATGGCAGCCCATAGCTGCCACTAAATCCTAGATTAATCATGTCAAGCGTCTCCCCGAGATTCCTTCCATGATTAATCTGTAAATTACAGTTAAAAAACACACACACCCGAAAAAATCCTTTATTAGAAATGAAAAACAATAACAAAGTCCCTCATCACCAATTTATTAACCCCGACAAACCCTCCATGTCCGGCGTACTCCACAGTCCTCCAGCGTTGCGTCCAGCTCTGCTACATTGAGGTGACAGGAGCTGCAGAATACACCGCCGCTTCTGTCAGCTTCACACAGCAACTGAGGTGAGTAGCGCGATCAGCTGCTGTCAGTCAGGTAACTCACGGCCACCGCTGGATCCAGCGGTGCCGCGATTAACCTCAGTGACAGCAGCTGATCGCTATACTCACCTCATTTGCTGCGTGGAGCTGACCGGAGCGGCGGTGAGTAGGGCGATCAGCTGAGCTGTCACTGAGGTTACCCGCGGCCACTGCTGCATCCACCGCTGGATCCAGGTAACCTCAGTGACAGCTCAGCTGATCGCGCTACTCACCTCAGTTGCTGCATGGAGCTGACCGGAGCGGCGGTGAGTAGCGCGATCAGCTGAGCTGTCACTGAGGTTACCCGCGGCCACCGCTGCATCCAGGTAACCTCAGTGACAGCTTAGCTGATCGCTATACTCACCTCAGTTGCTGTGTGAAGCTGACCGGAGCGGCGGTGTATTCTGCAGCTCCTGTCACCTTCATGCAGCACAGCTGGACGCGACGCTGGAGGTCCGTGGATTACGCCGGACATGGAGGGTTTGTCGGGGTTAATAAATTGGTAATGAGGGACTTTGTTAGTGTTTTTTATTTCTAATAAAGGATTTTTCGGGTGTGTGTGTTTTTTAACAGTAATTTACAGATTAATCATGGAAGGAATCTCGGGGAGACGCCTGACATGATTAATCTAGGATTTAGTGGCAGCTATGGGCTGCCATTAACTCCTTATTACCCCGATTTGCCAACGCACTAGGGTAAATCGGGAAGAGCCGGGTACTGTCCCAGAACTGTCGCATATAATGTATGTGGCAATTCTGGGCGGCTGCTGACTGATATTGTTAGGCTGGGGGGCTCCCCATAACGTGGAGCTCCCCATCCTGAGAATACCAGCCTTCAGCTGTATGGCTTTATCTGGCTGGTATTAAAATTGGGGGGACCGCACGCCGTTTTTTTTAATTATTTAATTATTTATTTCACTGCACAGTATACACACACACACCGGCTGCTGTGTTTGGGTGCAGTGAGACACCTGTCACTCAGCATGGGGGCGTGTCTCACTGCAACCAATCATAGGCGCCGAAAAGCAGGAAAGCAGGGAATACGAGATTGTTTAATGAGCGGCCGGCTTTTTCAAAAGAGGAAAAGCCGCCGGAGTTTAGTGAACAGCTGTGCAGCGCCGCGGCAGTGATCGGGGAACGCTAAGTAAGAGAGAGGGGGGAGAATGACCGACAGACTGTGAGAGGGGGACAGACAAGACAGAGAGAGACAGACAGAGCGAGACCGACCGACGGGAGATAGAATGAAAAAAAAAATGACTGACATCGCTAGTAAAAAGCACAAAACGTGCGTTTTGGACATTGGAGTGCCACACAATGTTTTACGTAAAATCTTTCATGTATTAATCTCAAAAAGTAACATACACCAGCTCTATCTCACTATTGGGTATGTGCCCTTAACATTTCCGCCATGAAAATTCATTTTGGTGTCATTTTGGAAGGTTTTCTGGTGAGTCCATAAAAATGGCGTAAAACTTGGACAAAATTGTTCACAGCTGTGACTTTTGAGTGATAAATGCTTCAAGGGGTCTTCCCCATGCTCTTGCCATGTCATTTGAGCACTCTTCTGAGACTTTTGTGACATTTTTAGGGTTTCTACATGCTGCCGGGGGTCATTTCATAAAAATACTCGGGTCTCCCATAGGATAACATTGGGCTCGGTGCTCGGGCCGAGTACACGAGTATCTTGGGATGCTCGGCCCGAGCCTTGAGCACCTGAGCTTTTTAGTACTCGCTCATCACTAAAGATGACCCAAGAATCTCACAAAACTGGAAGACTTCCAAAGAAGAATGGATGAAAATCCCTCAAACAAGAATTGAAAGACTCTTGGCTACAAAAAGCATTTACAAACTAAGATATTTGACAAAGGGGATACTATTGCGTACTAACCATGCAGGGTGTCCAAACTTTTGCATCGGCCCATCTTCCTTTATTTTTCATATAATAATGTATAAGATTTTTTTTTTGTTTGCCTAAAATACAAAGGAAATATGTCATCTTTACCTTTATTCCTTTTAGAGATCATTTCATCTTCAACTTTCTTAACTGCTCACAATAACAGTAATTTTGAACAGGAGTGCCCAAACTTATGCATGTTACTGTAACTATGGGAAGTTTGCCAGTGCAGTATGCTGAAAAACTTTACTGTTAGTATTGTAATTTTTGGATGATATGCAGTGACTTTTAGCCTTTAAACCTGGTGATTAGTATGGAATCCTTAGAATTCAATCTTGGTCTCATTTGACCAGACAATATTCTCACTGTATTTCACAGGCTTATCTAAATGTTGTTGAGCAAAATGATCTTGAATATGCTTTTTGTTCAGCAATGAAGTCTTGCTTGGTGACTGTGCAAAGTTTGACCACGCCCCTAGCCACACCCAAAGCCACAAACATTTGGCAGTGAGGGACATTCAGCAGATGCCTTGGACTGCTCATTCATTCATAGTTATAGCAGCCAGAACTTTCTCATCTTTATATAACTTCACTATGTGGCATCCGGCTTTTTTGTGTCTGTTGTGTTGTGTTCACACGTTGCATAAATACTGTGTTAGGCCTCTGTCACACATCCGTGCCTCCGGTACGTGTGTGCCTTTTTTTTCACGTACTGGAGACACGGGCCCACGTGGTCCTATGTATTGTTATTGTTTTGGACACACGTAAGTATTCAGGAACGGAACGTGTGTCCGTTCCGTACTTACGTGTGTCCGTTTTTAAAACCTCTGACATGTCCGTGGTGCTCCGGCAGCACGGGTGTCACACGGCCCGCACCCGTACCACACGGATGTAGTGTGGATGCGGGCCCATGTGACACGCGCCGAAGAAAGACACATGTCAGTGTAAAAATAATAAAACACATACTCACCTCCACCATACCTGCAGTCTCTGCCGCGGCTGTCCCCTGCATCCGTCCCCCAGTGAATTTGAACAACGCTTCTCCTTCACTGGGTGCCGGAAGCAGCGTCAGCAGGGCATGGCTTTGGCCGGACGCTGTCATTCAGCACCACAGACAGCGCCGGATGATGCAGGTAAGGTGGTGCTTTCCGTTCTCCGTGTGTTATTACGTATAACACACGGAGAACACGTACGTGCCATAAACATGGCACACGGGGACAAAACAACCCCTTTAACACGTACGTGACAAAAACATTACGTTTTGTCACGTAAGTGTGGCAGAGGCCTTAAATACACTTGTTATTCCATTCTATCTGTATTTTTTATACCTTTTCCTCTTTATTTGATGGATTATTGGTGCATATGAAGCTTCTAGAGAAAAAAGTACCAAAACTGCACAGTTTAAAGGTGCCTTTAGACACACAGTTGGTTCAGTTTTCATGTGATCACATCCACTTTGATTGGACAGTTAAACACAGCAGAATATCTGTGCAAAAAAATTTACTAGAGAAAAATAATCAGTCATGCCATGTTGTTATGCCATTTTCTAATCACCATACATAATCTGATCACTGTGCTGGGTGGGTCGTTAAGATCACCAGGACACCAAATATGTTCATGTTATTTGCCAATTTGTGATGTTTATTATTATTATTATTATTATTATTATTATATTATTTTTTTAAGTGCATTAAAGTTTAGATAATTGTAATTCTTATTATTTTTTATTTTTATAAGAAAAAAATATATATAATTTATTATCCCTCTATAAAACAGGGAAATAGAAATACACTGCTCTGTACAATGTACTGTATCTCTATGCACCAGTGTTATCTGCTAGTGGAGTCAGAGGCTGCAATGCAGCTTCAAATATAGAAAATGCTCCCAGTGACATCAACAGAGCGTCTGGTAGCATAATAATGTTCAAGTCCATGACAGTACAATTAGAAAAAGACTGGACACGTTTTTTTGTTTTTTTGGAAGGGTTGCCAGGAAAAGCCTCTTGTTTATGATAAAATCATACAGAAAACAATTATATCAAGTCATTACTGCTAAAGATGGTTCTTTAGGTCATTGATTCATGAGGTGTACTTCATTTTTCACTCACTGCTTCTAAATTTTGTCCTAGATGATCTTAAATACATAATGACTGTCAAACATTCCACTATAATTGTAGGAACCATGATTAGTTATTCATTAATGAAAAGCAGTTATGGTAAACTATGACGCCTGTGTACTGTGACTCAGGCAATGGTCATGTAAAGTTCAGAAGCTCAATAGTTAAAGTAAAAATAAACTGAGCAAAAAGTAAAGGTGAAAGGGTTTTTGAATATGTTAATATTAATAGCAATATTAGTGATCAATATGCATTATAGAAAGCATTCTGTTACTTTTTATTTACCTCCTCCAACCTTCCTCTTTTTCCTGTTCTTCCTCCTCCTCCACCTACTTTCCTCTTCGTCCTCTTTTTCTTCTTCTTCCATCTCTTAGGGGTACTTTACATGCTACAACATCCCTAGCAATTGCTAGCGATGTCCAGCGCGATAGCACCCGCCCCCATCGCACATGCGATATGTGGTGCTTATTAATAATAATAATAATAATAATAATAATAATAATAATAATATATAAGATAATGTTCGCTACGGCAGCTTCACAACCACATACCTGGTCGGCGATGTCGCTGTGACCACCAAACAATCCCTCCTTCAAGGGGGAGGTGCGTTTAGCATCACAGCGACGTCACCGCGACGTCACTTATCGGCAGGCCAATTGAAGCGGAGCGGCGGTGGGACATAACATCCCGCCCACCTTCTCCCTTCTGCATTGCCGTCGGGACGCAGGTAAAGAGATGTTGCGGGTTTACATACAGCGATGTGTGGAGCTGCAGGAACGACAAACAACATCGTACCTGCGGTCGACCCGACATTATGGAAATGTACGACGCTACACAGATCACCAATTTTTGACGCTTTTGCGATCGTTTATCGTCGCACCTAGGATTTAGACGTTGTGATGTTGCTACCGGCGCCGGATGTGCGTCACTAACGACGTGACCCCGACGATATTTCGGAAGCGATGTCGCAACGTGTAAAGCCCCCCTAAGATTGTCCAAGGAAAATAACACTGTGTGCTTGAATTGCCTCAGAAAATCAAAGAGTCCATGGAAAAAATTGGACCTCACTCAGATGTGAGTGCAGTTCAATTTTAACAGACTGACAGAATGGAGAAGATAGAGACATATTTTATATATGTTCTCCACATCTGGGAAAATTGGATCACATTCTGATCAAACTTTGATTAGAGTGTGATTATCATGATAAATATTTTCGGGTCAGTACAAAACAGTCATCGACACCTGGCTGTACTCTGATAAGGATTGCATGTGCATGTTCGACGGGGGCGGGTACTATCGCGCTCGGCATCGCTAGCCGATGCTAGCGATGTTGCAGCGTGTAAAGTACCACTTAGTCCATGCAAAAAGATCAGAATAACATTGGTCCATGTCGGATCCAATATTTTGTCGGATTGCACTAGGAACGCGAATAAAGTTTTTCACACCTAGCCTTAGTGGTAGAGTAAGGATTCTTTCATTTAGGATTTTTCATTAAAACATATGGCAAAAAGGTTTACAGGCTTCAGGTTGGTTTCAAATGGTTGTTATTAAGTATAGGTGCTTGTTACACAAGCCGAACAATTTCCAATTATCCAATGTTTTGTCGGATTGCACTAGGAACGCAAATATAGTTTTTCGCACCTAGCCTTAGTGGTAGAGTAAGGATTCTTTCATTTAGGATTTTTCATTAAAACATATGGCAAAAAGGTTTACAGGCTTCAGGTTGGTTTCAATGGTTGTTATTAAGTATAGGTGCTTGTTACACAAGCCGAGCAATTTCTAATGCTTGGGTGCTCATCTCAAGTAACGCGCATAATGTACTGTATGTCAATGGGAAACTCAAGCGTTTTTCCTGCAGACCCCTGGTAGGTCTGAGGGGAGCCTGGAAATCACTGCATGAAAATGCTGCGAACACCACTGACATGGAATGGGAACAGCATGGAAAAGATCCTTGGACACATCTCTGACTCCCAAGTTCGTTGGCAGTGTGACGCTCTGGCAAAACCAGGATGTCACAGAGACTGCACAGATCTTCCAGGTGCAGGACTCCATCCTCCTTGGCATACAACACAAACCCACAACCAGGTACACAACACCAGCCAGCAAAGCCTAGTCACTCCCATGACAATAGGGACACACCAGTGGGCAGGACTAGGCGGATGGTAGTGCCCACCTAGAGGTCCTGAGGTATTCTGGGAGGGAACAAGGGAGTTGAGTATTGACAGTCGAAGAGAGAGGAGTGTGCAGTGACAGCGGAGTCAGGGGTTGGGGACCCTGGACTACTAGACTACTGACTAGATGGCAAACGGCAGACAGGTCCACAAGCGACGAAGATCCGGTCGCGGGAGACCTTAAGTGGACCGGGGCAGGGTTGTAGCCCGCCGGTGCCGACAGCGGGAATCCGGTCCGGAGGCCATGCAGAGTTGGGGTGCCTGGACCCTAGGGCGAGGAAAGTTGCAAGCCCCTCTCCAATTAGCCAGCCGGGGACAATATTTCACGTCTTGTCCCACCAGCAAGCCCAGAGAGCGAAACGGAAGCCAAACACGGGGGATAGGGTGTCCGCCAGAATCCACAGAGATCCCACGGGTCAGATTTTGCGGGCCACAGCTCCCAACATACAAAGTTATTGGGAGTGGACTTCCCCGTTTCAAGCAGAATTGTCCTGTTGAAGACACAAACACTGCGTGTAGGAGGAAGGGACCCCTGTTTGCTGTACCAGGGTGTGGGACCCAAATTCATCCGCCAGAGGTTACTGGTCACTGGCAATTTGGTTTACCACTGGACTCTGTGTGAATTTCTTTAGAACTGTGAGTACACCATTCTTGCCCGGTCCAGCCCTGCATGACACTCTCCGTAGCATCCTTTCCCATGCAGCTGGGCCCCGGGACAATACCTTCCCTACCCGTGGAGGGGATACCATCATGCTGCCCCACTCCATCAGCCCCGGGCATCCCCTATCCAGGCAGCGGCGGTGCTACCAACTATCACCGCAACCCACATGTGGCGTCACTGACAAACTCTTCCACTGCAAATACACCCTTTCTACGGTTGTGAGGACGGACAGCAGCACGAGCCCAGGTCCGGCTACCACTCGAGCCACAGTAATGAACCTGAGCAGCCCTCTGCAGTGGTCTGGCCCCCGTCCGCAACAGCAGATAATGAACCGAACCTCCACGTGTCCGAACCTTCCACGAGTAGGTTTGGAAACACTGGTTGACAGTTTCAATCTCCTCCCACATGCAGCCAGCCATAAACAGATCACGTCTGGGGGAGGGTGGGCAGGCATTTTCAATTTTTTGTTTGGGGTTGCACACTACATATGATCACAGTGTTGTTACCCCCAATGCGAGCCATTCAAACACTGCAAGCGGTTCGCGCTCGGCTAAGCACCAAGCGAACCTGTCCTGTGTCCACTCTAACGCCCTGGAAATGTTGCCTTTTAGGTTTGTGGACTATGAGGCCTTCCGCAACATGATGGTGGTGGCTGTCCTCCAGTACTCAGACTCCCAGCTGCCAACATATTTACTTGGTGCCTTTCATGCCTTACAACTGCACTTCTCCAATAACATCACCCATGCAGCAGGTTTGCAGTGTTGACCAATGGAGTTGGGTTACAGCAGCAGTATACTTATAGAAGGACTGTAAAGCAATATACCCTTACTGTATGCCTTTGATCTAAAATCATTCCTCCTCCAGTAGTCATCCCTACACTGAATGCAGCTAATGGTTGTAATACTAGGGAAAAGAATAGATGTAGGCCTGAAAAGGACTTTTAGTTTTAGGCTGCAGCAGCAAAGTCTATAAGGCTAGAATCCCTTCCCGCAGTCTTCTAATACACTAATAGTGATGAGCGAGTACTAAAAAGCTCGGGTGCTCGAAGCTCGGGCCGAGCCTCCCAAGATACTCGTGTACTCGGCCCGAGCAACGAGCCCAATGTTATCCTATGGGAGACCCGAGTATTTTTGTGAAATGATCACCGGCAGCATGTAGAAACCCTAAAAATGGCACAAAAGTCTCCGAAGAGTGCTCAAATGACATGGCAACAGCATGGGGAAGACCCCTTGAAGCATTTATCACTCAAAAGTCACAGCTGTGAACAATTTAGTCCGCGTTTTACGCCATTTTTACGGACTCACCAGAAAACCTTCCAAAATGACACCAAAATGAATTTTCATGGCGGAAATGTTAAGGGCACATAACCAATAGTGAGATAGAGCTAATGTATGTTACTTTTTGAGATTACTACATGAAAGATTTTGTGGCACTCCGATGTCCCTGAGAAGAGACGTACATAAAGGCCTCTGAGTCTAATGTGCCCATTTTGAGGAAGTGAGTCTTTGTAGTATTTTCCTTTGCCAGGGCAGTCCAAAATTGTGAGGTTCACCAATGCCCCTGCATACAGACGTGCATGATGGCCTGTAAACCTGAAGTGCCCATTGGAAGGAAGTGGGTCTATTGTAGTATAGCCCTTAGGCAGGGCAGCCAAAAATTGGGAGGCTCCACGTTGTCCCTGGATAGAGACGTGCATGAGGGCCTGTAAACCTGAAGTGCCCATTGGAAGGAAGTGGGTCTATTGTAGTATAGCCCTTAGGCAGGGCAGCCAAAAATTGGGAGGCTCCACGTTGTCCCTGGATAGAGGCGTGCATGAGGGCCTGAAACCTGAAGTGCCCATTGGAAGGAAGTGGGTCTATTGTAGTATAGCCCTTAGGCAGGGCAGCCAAAAATTGGGAGGCTCCACGTTGTCCCTGGATAGAGACGTGCATGAGGGCCTGTAAACCTGAAGTGCCCATTGGAAGGAAGTGGGTCTATTGTAGTATAGCCCTTAGGCAGGGCAGCCAAAAATTGGGAGGCTCCACGTTGTCCCTGGATAGAGACGTGCATGAGGGCCTGTAAACCTGAAGTGCCCATTGGAAGGAAGTGGGTCTATTGTAGTATAGCCCTTAGGCAGGGCAGCCAAAAATTGGGAGGCTCCACGTTGTCCCTGGATAGAGACGTGCATGAGGGCCTGTAAACCTGAAGTGCCCATTGGAAGGAAGTGGGTCTATTGTAGTATAGCCCTTAGGCAGGGCAGCCAAAAATTGGGAGGCTCCACGTTGTCCCTGGATAGAGACGTGCATGAGGGCCTGTAAACCTGAAGTGCCCATTGGAAGGAAGTGGGTCTATTGTAGTATAGCCCTTAGGCAGGGCAGCCAAAAATTGGGAGGCTCCACGTTGTCCCTGGATAGAGACGTGCATGAGGGCCTGTAAACCTGAAGTGCCCATTGGAAGGAAGTGGGTCTATTGTAGTATAGCCCTTAGGCAGGGCAGCCAAAAATTGGGAGGCTCCACGTTGTCCCTGGATAGAGACGTGCATGAGGGCCTGCAAACCTGAAGTTCCCATTGGAAGGAAGTGGGTCTATTGTAGTATAGCCCTTAGGCAGGGCAGCCAAAAATTGGGAGGCTCCACGTTGTCCCTGGATAGAGACGTGCATGAGGGC